>NW_026652280.1:31382525-31656428 GCF_009828535.3 Hylobates moloch
GAAGGAAGGAAGGAAGGAAGGAAGGAAGGAAGGAAGGAAGGAAGGAAGGAAGGGAGGGAGGGAGGGAGGGAGAGAAATATCTTCTTTGCAGTCCAGGGCATTCCAGCCTGACTTCTGACCACTCCCCCCAACAGATGCTCCTTTCCTGTCCCTCCCAAGATGGACTCCCACCCTGGCTTCCAAGCTGGTCACTCACATTCCTCCCGGCTCTTCCCTTTTCTCTCTCCTTCCTGGTGCTTAACCACCTGTCCGATCCCACCAGCCCTGGGAAGCCCACCCAGCTCCCAGGAATCTCTGCCTCCTTGACCACCTGAACCCCCCACATTCCCCACATCCAGTGTAAGAGAGTCTTTCTCCACAGCTGGCTGGAAGGCCCCCAAGTGACATGCATTCATCTGCTGTGTAACTCGGCCACCAGGCGCAAGCCTTGCTCAGCCATTCGGGATCCCTTATTGGTTGGGGACTCTGGTCCCATCTACAGTCCTCAGAAAAGACAAGCCTCTATTGAGCTAAGAACTTCTCTATTTACCTAGGGCCCCAAGTGAAAACATCAGGCCAACCTCTGGGTGGCTCTAGAGCAGAGCGCCACAGCCAGATTGGTTTGTTCCTGTTGGAGAAATGGAATTATCTGCATTATGGTATTCCTTCCAGAGGTAAGGGCAGCAGAGGGCATCCAAGGAAATGGCAAGGCAGTTTGATCTTTAAGCCTCAGGGTCCCTGGCATTGTCCCCTCCACCCACTTCAAAATCAATGAATATGAGAAGCCACAATCCTGGGACCAGGAGGGGTCTTCCTGCTGCTCCATGGCCACACTTGGTGGGGGAGAGGTAGGGCCCTGGAAGAGGCAGCCTTGCCCAGAGGCCCCTGGCACAATGGGACACATGATGGGCTCCACTGCTTTGTCCTGGATCTGTCAGTGTCTCAGACACAGAGCAGGCCAGGGTTTTTCTGTCATTGCAAGCAGGAGAACAGAATGGACCTGATAGAGGCTTCCACATGAAAGGCCTTCGTCTTTACTTTCAAGTAGACAATGCATCAGAGAAGTTGCCAGACCCGCTCTGACGATGCGACAGGCATCAGCTAATATTTTGATTTTAATAGAATGAATAATAAAGAGCCCCAAGTGTCTCTCAGAACTAATTTTGAAGAACATATTCTGCCACATGTCCCTCTAGTTGGATCAGGCTCCTAAAGAGATCATAATAAAAGGTTTAAACCAAAAAAAGAAAGAAAGGTATTCCTCCACCAACTTTTCTCTCTTTTAATTTCCTTCTTGTAATGCTTCTCACAGAACAGTAATTTATGAAAAGATGAAATGAAGTTGGAACAAGAAGCAGCAAGCAGAAGAGGCCCGACGTGGCAGCCCTTTTGTTCTGCAGTGCGAATGGCTTCGCAGCAGATGCCCTCCCTGAGATGCTCTCCCTGAGATGCCCTCCCTGAGTATGGCAATGTCTGTATGGCCTCCCATGCAGACAAGTACCAAATACATTAAAGGAGAGGGCACTGCCTCCCTCCACAGGGGTCCGCATGACTCAAGGGCCTGGCAGGAAACAGGTGGCAAACTCCAGTTCACAGACGATTTGGAGAGTTGAGTTCAAAGGCCAGTGCCAGGTGCAGGGAACTCTCACGACCCAGTACAGTACCCCAGGGCTGTGAACACTGGGGAGCTGTTATACCCAGGGGCACTAAAGGGGCAAGGAGAGGGAGGGGCTGCTGGAAGTAGAGACAGTGAGGGTGGGGTGGAGGGGCCACCTTACCAGGGCTGTGACCTCTGGTCCAGGGATACAGCCAGTCTGAGGCCTCCCTGAAGAAAGGGATACAAGGCATTAAACACCCCAACTCCAAACCCCAAACTCCCTTCCTCCATTCTCCACCTAGGGCCCTACAGGCTGAACTGACAGGAGGCCAGAGGCAAGGGAGCCCATTGCTGTGTCTGCAGGGGTCGGCCTCCCGGGGCACAAGAAGAGCGGAGTGGGGCAGGAGGGACAAGGGGAAGACAACAGCACAGGCCTTGGCCCCAAGGTGGACGCAAGTTCTCAACAGGCCAGGCCTGGCCTGAGGGCTGACTTCATGGCCTCCAAGAAAGTCCACAGCTCACAGACACACACACAAACACACACATGCGTATACACACACACACGCACACACCCTCCTGTTGACCAGGGATTATAGTTCCTTTTGCCACGAACACAAGAACGATGGCACTGTCACAAAAGGTTTCCCTGGAAGAGGAGAGATGGGGCCATAAATGAATCCACACTGAAATGCCACCTCAGGTCCCTTACTCAGAGAAGGAGCTGAAGGAGGGGACTAGAATAGTTCTAGCAAGGTGCCACAGGAGTCACCAGGAGGGATCCTTGAAGAAGTGCCAGCCAAAAGGAAAGACTTTTGCAGGTGAGGGCAAGTGGTCAAGGTGGAGAGCAGGAGGACCTGAGTTCTAGAAGCTGAGGCCTGAGGGTGAAGCAGGAGGGTGAGGGGGCCACTTTGCTGGTGGAAGCCACCCTCCAGCTGGCCCTGCTTGTTCTTGGCTCATGGACCTGCTCCAGGCCAGAAGTAGCTCTTGGAAATGTAGACAGCTCTCAGCTCTGTGCCCTAAAGGGGTTTATGCTGATGAAAACACCACCAGTGAAGTAATAGCTCCCATACATGTCCAGCCCACCCTATGGGGGGCCTGGGCCAAGTTCTTGCAGGCATCATCTCTTTTAATTGTCCCAAGACCATGAGGTGGGCATGGCCCCAGAGGAGGGAGCAGAGACGCGAGAGGTCAAGTCAGTTCTCCAAGGCCACACACTGAACCCAGATGGGTTTGATTAGGAACTCCTCCCTGGCCTGGCTGCCTGCTGGCAGTCCCCTGGCTGAGGAGAGTCCACTCCTACAGAGAAGAGAGCATCTTTCAAATATTGGAACATACATCTAAATTTTTTATTTGGGAAAAATTTTAAATTACAGAGAAACTGCAAACATAAAAATAATCCAAAGAATATCCTTATATTCTTATATCTCAGATTTACCTGCTGTTAGCATTTTACAGCACTTGCTTAATCATTTGTGTTCTTTCTTACACATACACACACACACACACACACACACACATGTTTTTCCTGAACCATTTGAAGGTAAGTTCACCCCTACATACTTCAGCATGTGTTTCCCAAGGATAGGCATATTCTCTGACATAATCATAGCATGGTTGATCAATACATTTAACATTTATACACTTTAATCTAATCTATCCTTTGTATCCCGATTTTGCGAGTTAACTTCATAATGTTCTCCCTAGCATTTCTCCCTCCAGTAGATCTCATCTAGGGTCGGATATTGCATTTAGTTGTGTCTCTTTATCTCTTTTAATCTGGAACCTTTTCACAGCCTTTGTCTTTTATGACATGGACATCTTTGAAGAATACAATGCCCCCACCTATTTGTAAGACAGTATATTCCTCATGTTGAATTTGTCTGATGTTTCCTCGTGATTAGATCCAGGTTACGTATTCTTGGCCAGAACTCTGCATAAGCCCTCTTGGTTCTTCTCAGGGCATCATCAGGAGGCCCTCATTGGTGATGTTAATTTTGATCTCTCAGTCCAGGCAGTGTCTGATTTCTCCATTATAGGATGATTTTTTTTTCTCCCTTAGAAGTAGCAAGTGGTCTATGGGGAGACATTTTAAAACCATGCAGTACCCTGCTCCTCATCAGTCTCTCCCTAGATGTAGCACCATTGATGACTTTTGGCTCATCCAGTCATTAACATGAGGTTGCACAATGATGCATTTCCAACTCCAGCACTCCCATTCTTGCCAATGGGCCCTTGGCATTCTACTATAAGCAACAGAATGTATTTATTTATTATCTGCACAGAATGATGAACTCTGGTTTTTCCAATGGTTTAGTATTTCTCATCTATGATATTTTGATACACCACTATCCCTATTTTAAGTATGTTCTTACTTTCTGGTATGAGAAGAGATTTCCAGGCTTACCTTGCACCTACCCTGCACCAGCCCTGGAATCAGTAATTTCTCTAGGGGGCTCTGGTTCCTTTTAGCGAGGAATGGTATTAGACACCCAGATCTGGGTTTGCTCATTGCTTGGGCATCTTTGCACCTTGGCCCTTTCAGGGGACAAAACTAGGAAATACATGCATCCATACACCTATACATCCATGTACTATTCACCCATACACACGCACATACACTTACATATTTGTATTTTAGAAATCATGAATCCACACTAATACCTCTAATTCCAATCCATCTCTACATGGTTGTTTCCTGCCTTCCCCATCTCATAATTACATGTCCTTCTTCAGCAGTGAAACCTGGGCTCCCCAAACTGTCAACAAAATTCACTCCTTTGCTCATCCTATATTACATCTAAAATACTCTCAGAATTGTTTCACCCAAATCACTACAACCAACAAACCTCCTTCCCCTCATCCCCACCTCACCATGCCATGTTCATAAATTACTAGGATTAGTCTTTCCTTCCTGATTTTTTCTGTCCTTCAGTGTGGTTATAGTATTTATTTGAACTACAATTGGGTTCCTTTTTTTTTTCAGTTTGAGGGATTTTTTTCCTTCTCATTCTTATTAAATTAATTTTTAAAATAAAAATTTTAAATTTTTTTTAAATTGGGACATGAACATGCTTTCAGAAGTGAAATAGAAAAGTATAGTTGGAGATAGAAGGTATACTTGGAGACAGAAAGGTATAGTTGGAGATATACAGAAAGGTATAGTTGGAGATATGTCACTCTCCTCTGTAACCCATTGCTTCCTTGTAGGTAACCAATTGTTTTCTGCTTGTGCATCTATTTATTTGTGTAAAGAGAAGCAAAATTATATGTTGTCTTATTTCTTCTTCTTTCTTACAGAAAAGGTGGCACTATATATAGATAGGTAGGTAGGTAAATATAGATTTAGATGTATTTACATTTTACTTTATTCATTCAATAATATTTCCTGGCAGTCACTTCATATCAGTCCATAGAGGTCTTCCTCACTCTTTTTTACAGCTGCATAATACTCCATCTTGTGTATGTGTCATGGGTTATTCACTTGCTCTCTTACGGATGACCACTTAGGTAGCTTCTCATATTTTGCAATTACAAATAATGCTACAATGCTTGTGCATGTGTGTTTCATAAGCTTGGGATTCTAAAAATGGGATTATCAAGTTGAAGAGGATGTAGTTTTGTTAGGCGTTGCCAGATTCCCCTCCATGAGGTTGTGTCAGTTTGCATTCCTGTTTTCCCATGGCCTTGCCAACAGATGCTATTGTCAAGTTTTGGAATTCTTGCCAATCTCACTGGTAAGAAATGGTATCTCATTGTAATTTTAGTTTTCATTTTTTTATTATGAGTGAAGTTGAAAATTTTTCATGTGTTTAATGATCATTTTTAATATTGCCTTTTGTGAATTGTCTGTTTATATCTTTTGTCCATTTGCTATTGAGTTTTTGGTTCTTTGTCCCTCAATTTTTAAGAATCTTTTATATACTAGTGATATTAGCCCTTTGTCTATGATATATGCGACAAATATTTTCTCCCAGTTTATTATTTGCCTGTGACTTTACATATGGGATTTGCCATATAAATTTGTTTGTATAGTCAAATTATCCAATCTTTTCTTACAGCCAGGTTATAGAAGAATTCACCCATGTGGAAATGTAATTTTTAATGGCTATACAGTGCTAAACCATAATTTTCATATAGATTGTAAAAGATGAATTGGAATTCCAGGTTGATGGGGTGGAGGATGAAGGAGGGCAGATGGGGAGCCAATTTGGAAGCTGGAGCAAGCCCTGTTGATTTTAGGATGGGGACAGGGGACAAGTGGTCTCTGCCTTGTACTGATGGACATTCACACGAGGCATCAAGATCAGTACCCGTGACACAGTCCAGTGACAGGACCTACCAGGAAGGGCTGTGGACTTTGGAGGAGGGAGAGGTCCTTTGGGTTGGGCATTGAGTCTCTGGGGCAGGGCCAAGACAAGGATGAGGCAAGTCAGGCACTCAGTGTAAAATTTAAGGAGGTGCTCACTCTCAGGAGCATGCAAGTGCAGGCCTGGCACCTGACAGTGAGTGCCTCCTTAAATACGGTGCCCTAGGGCCTCACCTGCCTCCCACTACTGCCTACTCTTCCTTGGGGAGAAGAAGGACTTGCCAGGCCTTGGAAAGATACAAGTTGAATGGATAGGAAGGGGGGATGTATCATAGACCCTGAGACTGTGTGTGGGAGAAGCAGTCCATCCATGAGGGACTGGCCCAGTTAGGAATGGTGTGGTGCTAGAAGGGTGGGCTGCGAGGAGTTTGGATTTTATACTGAAGGTCCTGGAAAATCACTGCAGGACTTTAAGAAATTATGCCAAACTGGGGGAAATGGGGATGATAACAGCCACTTCCCAGAGTTGATATCAAGATTAGATGAGATAATCCACAGAAACCTTTTCAGTTGGCGTGGGGCCTGATGTGGAGTGGAAGCTTAATCATCATGAGTCTCCTGGACTTTGAGGGGATCTACTGATTTTCTTAGTCAGGTTTTGGGTCTAACAGGAGGACTGTTCAAATCACAATGTAGGAATAGTAAATTAGCAAAACTTGAAGTAAACTAACTGTCAACTCCTGTCTGGAAACATCTTGGGAAGAGGAAGACGGCATGTTCAAGAACTAAAGGAAAGTCAGAGCTTTCAAGTTGCTCCAAGGCCTCCATTCTCAGAACAGAAACCAAGGCCTGGGAAGGCTCTGCAGTGAGTTATTCTGCAGTGAGTTCATGGCTGTGCCAGAGGCTCCTGTTCCACCCCACAGTCCCCTCCCACCACCCCCTAGACAGTGCCTGTGCTCCTCTGTCTCTGCAGGAGGCCTTCCCGACGATCTGTGTCTCCTCCCTGAACTGTGCTGACCCTGAAAGCAGAAAAAGCGAGAAGCAGACAGGACCAGGCGGCCCTTCCCACCCCCACTATGGCAGGGTGGCCTGGGACAGAGCAGCAAGTCCAAGGCCCTCTTCGCCCCGGGCCAGCTCCCTGAGGGAGGGGCCGCCCAAGGAACTGAGGGCTGTCATTGCCCTCAACTTGCCAGCCCAGTGAAGGCCATTCCCTGTGGCCCCGTGGGTCACGTCAGTCAAGTGTTTGGGAAAAATAAGTGTGCAACAATGTGGCGGGTGCGTCCTTCAGAGCGCGCTGGTCTCCCTCTCCCCCAGCTCCCACTGATGGAGGTCAGGAGGTCGCCCGAATCTCCCAGACACACTCATGGAGACAGGGCACACAGACTCCGCTCCCAGCTCCCAACCCTTCCACCTGCTTCAGGCCTACAGCTCTGGCTGAGAAACCTAACAGGTCCTGGGCAGATTCCCAGCCGCCAGCCCTCCCTGCACCCCTGCCTGCTCCACCAGGCTGTGCACATGGCTGCCTGACAGGCCATCGTGACATTTAAGGGCACTGGGAAGCCCCTGATGCAGACCCATCTTCCCACCCATCTACCCACCAGCTTAAAATTCATCCTCAACGCGTCCTTAGCCTCATCATGTCCTGTCTGTGGCCAAATCCACTGCCACCTCTTCCCAGATGCCTTTCTCAAACTATAGAGGAACAGTGACCTTCTTCCCCTGCCTACAGCCTACACAATAGGTTTCAGCTTTGGGGGCAGGCCTGGCCGCATCTGTTTCTTGTCCCAGGTAGCTGTGAACAAAACTGTCTGCCTCTTTCAGTATGAACTACCCAAGAGCTGGAGCTACTTCTTATTTGGCTTTGAAATCCCCAAATGTGTGGACTGAGTGGCTGACATAAAAACGGGAAGACCACAGTCTTCAGAGACTGGAAGGATTAAGCTTGAAGTCTGGCCTGATACTTGCCACGTGGCCTCAGGGAAGCCACTTAAATTGTATGAGCCTCCATTTTCTCATCCATTCAATAGGATGATGGTATCTACCTTGCAGGGCTGTTGCCCCACATAAAGTAGTCAGAGTACCCAGCCCAGGAGCTAGGACCCGGCAGGCACCTGTTGCTTCATTCACAGATGCCTACTGTGTGCCTGCTCTGAGCCAGCCTCCAGGGCAGCCAGGAAGACAGCAAGCTAGGACTTAAGCACAGTTCCGGAAGCCTCTGTTGAGAGCCCTCTGTCTGGGTTGTGCTGGGGCTGGGGCTGCAGGGATGAGTACAGCATCCCTGCCCTCCAGGCACTAATTGTCATTTCCGTCATGGGCACAGTGGATTTTCCAGGCTCCTTCCAGCCGCATAGTTGCTGAGACCAGCTCCTAGAATTTGGTGATGGATGATTCCTGGGATATTCTTCCCAGAGTGAAGGGCTTGGCCTAGGTAGGGGAAGTGAGGGCTGGAAGGAGAAAGGAATTCAGAAGAAAGAAGGCTGAGTGCCTGACCTCAAAGAGTGCCCAGTGTGGCATGCCCATTGCTCTCCAGGAGGGGGTGAGATGGCCAAAGCCAGCCTGGGTTCCTCCTTTAGGGAAAATAGATATCAGCCAGCTCAGGGAAGAAGCCACAAGCTGGGCTATGTCCTCTTGTTTAACTTGGGGCCAGGCCTGTGAGCACTGGACCATGGGGCTCCAAGGCTCAGGCAGGGCCAGAGAAAGAGTTAAGTGAGACCTGTTGCCATCTTCCTCTACTGCAAGGGAGTCTCTGGGTCCAGGTCCAGCAGATTGGGACCTACCAACCTTAGGTTCCAGATTCTAATGACCCACTTTCAGGTAGGCGGCTGGTAAGAGACAGTTGAGTGTAGGCTGTAGGCAGAACGCAGGGCACAGCTCCATGTGGGATCAGAAAGTGAAGGGTCCCTGCCCTGTGGGGCGGGGGGAGGGCTAGTCCTGGCGAAGGCACCACACTCCCATGAAAGGCCTGGACAGCAACCACAGAGGCCTCTGCAGTCGTACAGGGGCGGGGGGGGGTTCTCTGTCATCTGTCAGTGCAGAGGGGACAGATGCAGAGGAGTGGGGTGGGCCTAGTGAGGTGAATGAACTGAGGAAGGCTCTAGGAGAGGCACGTGTGGATCCCAGGCTTTGAATGACTTCATAGGTGTGGAGGGGATCTCCCAAGAGTACCTGCTTACTCTGTTAAGGTGTCAATGGCTCTTTTTCTCCTCCTGGCCTCCTCTAAAGGTCTGAGGACCAGTGGGAGGGCTGGCCCCATCCCCTAATCCAACACTCCAGCCATGCCTTCCTGAACATGTCTGAAAATGCTCATCCCTGAGGCTGCCCCGGGTTTGGTGAGCTCCCCTGGGTGGGAAGTTTCTCTGTGTTCATGATGCCTCTCTGCCTCCCCTCAAATCCAGCATTTCTCCAGATGGGTGGATCTCAGAGACCCCAGCTCTCATCTCAGTCTGCGCATCCTTCTCTGGAGAGGCTGCCAGGCCCCCCAGGAGCTGTGATGGATGAGTTCCTGTTCAGGCCCAGATGCTCCCTGCAGAATAGGAAGGCTGGATACTAGTTAGCCAGTAGGGTGTGGGTAGAGGGCTTCTTTGGCACAGGCCTGGCAAGCAGGTGTCCATCATTCAGCACACTAAGAATGCTGAGGCAGGGTCTTTGGTCCACTTGCTGGTGATACAGTGGAAGGCAGTTAAGCAGCTGGGAACCCCGTCACCCCATTGCACAGGCCATGAGGGCACCCTTGAGGCAGATTTTGCTGGGGAAAGATGGCCTTTGTGGGGAGTGCAGTTCCAATGTGGCTTTCAATGAATAGATAATGAAGTGACATTTTAATTGTGTTTCTGTTAGGTCAGGAGAGGTGAGGGGTGGGAGAGTAGATGGAGTCAGGGAAACACAGAGACCTTCTGTCCACTCTCCCTCATAACAGAGAGAACAGAGACTTTATCATCCAAAATGGAACACTTTTGTGCTCGCTTCAGCAGCACATATACTAGAATAGGAATGATACAGAGAAGATTAGCATGGCCCCTGTTCAAGGATGACATGCAAATTCATGAAGCAGTCCATATTTTTAAGAAAAAAAAAGTGACACTTTTAATAGTAAAAGTGGGCATTATTATAATCATAATAATAAGAGAAAACAGATGTGAAATAGGACTTTCCCTGGAAAACACGAGACTTCATGAGCCAGTATGCTTGGCTGTGTTTTCTCCTCTCCATTTGCCCTTGATAAAGAAGAAAGTGGACTGCACAGTGCTTGCCAGATATTAATGGGTCATATGGCCTGTGGCAGGACACTTCACCTTTCTGACCCTCGGCTCCCTCATCCATAGTTTCCTTCATTCATTCTGTAGCTATTATTTTGTACCTTCCATGTGCAACACAGTGTGCCAGGTGCTGTGAGTTCAAAAGTGACGATGGCAGGGCCCCAGTGCTGTCAGCTCCCTGGGGTCCCTGACCTCTCTGGAGACACAGCTCTAGCCCATGAAGTCACGTGATCTAGTTTGGGGAGCTGAAACCGTTAAGTAACAGAGGGTAAGGCTGTCTCTGAAATATGTCCAATTGAGTGGTAAGGACAATGGCAAGGCAAGGGGACTGGGAGGTGAGGAGTATTGTGCCATTTTATGGAAGAGGAACCCAGGATGCAAAAAAATGGGACAATGCATGCAGCGGCATGCAGTAGGAGGTAGAATCCCAACCTGAGGTTGCCTGGAAATGAAGTCAGTGCACTTTCTTACCTTTCTATTGTGTAGCCCTTGCCTGCTCCCCATGCCCCATGCAGCCATCTGGACAGCAGACCCTGTGGTACACATAGACCCCCTTGGGGACAGGGCAAGTGCCCCGGACCAGTTGCAACATTCACCAAGGGCTGCCAGGGGTGTCTTACTTCAGCCACTTCCCTTCTGTTTGCTCAGATTCCACAGCTGAGAAGTTGATCCAATAAATCTTCTGCTTCTAATCTTTCAGAGAGGTGAGGGTCAAGGAGAAAGGTGTGGTAAGTGTTCTGAGCTGCTCTGAGAAAGGGGATAGGTATAAGAAGCCATGTTTATGCCTGATGCAAGAGACAGAAGACCAACATCATCCTTTACGCAACTTCCACGAAAATATAAACTAGGACGTTGTCCCAAACATGGAAAATGATTTGCTGAGTCTTACAGAACAGGTGATAAGCTTTCAAGTCTTCTAGCTCTTTAATCTAGTGTCCCTTATCTACAAGATCTGCCTTCCCCTATTTCTTCATCAGCACCTAAGAGTTGGTGTTTACATTTTATTAATAAAAATCATTGGTGAGATTGAGCAACTTAAAACATGTTAGTGGACATTTATATTTCATGTTCTTCCTTATTGATGTATACGAGCGCTTTATATATTATAGATTTAAACCTATGTCTATAACTTATAATGCAAACATTTTCTCCCAGTCTGTTTTTAACTTGGATTGTGGTATTTTTGTAACCAAATCCACCACTTTCCCCCCTTTTAACTTGTGGGGTTTGTTTCATGTTTAGAAAAACCTGCACATCAACCACATATTTGTCAAACAAAAATTTGCCAGTTTCCAGATCTGAAAACTTTGGTGCAGGGATCCCAGGAGGTTGCCTTGCAGCAAGTAAGCCTTTTCCGAGGACCTCTTTGCAGGGAGCCTCTGACTGAAAGGCCCAGGACAGCTTAATCAGCCTGGGCCTCACCCTGAACCCTCACACAGCACCTGGGCTCTTGCCAAGCTCTGCCCTTTGCTCCCCATGGGTTGGAGCCTGATAAGAAGCTCAGTGAAGCGAATATTGACTGTGGCACCCTCAGAGTGTGTTGTCCTGGTCACCAAGGCCAAATCAAAGCATGTGGACTTGTTTTTCCTTTTGGTAGTCCTTTCCCCTCCCTTCTCTCTTCCCCACACTCTGAAAGGGATCTGAAACCCTACTAAAGCTGTTTTATGTGGGCAGGCACCTTTATCCGACTGTTGCTGCTCTTATGGAAAACTTTTCACAGAGCTGAATACAGAAAATGATCTTTTCAAACATACTGTTCTGTGTAATTTTATGAGCTCTGCAGTCATTGCCCTAGCATCTTCTCAAAGAAACCTTGAAACCCTGTGGCTGCTGTGTTATACAAGAAGCAAGAAACTCGGGTAACCAGAAAAGGACTGTTAATCCTGTTTGGGCTCATCATCTCTAATTCATTGTTTCTGGCAACGGGGAGAAAGATTGCTTTGAAAAGCTTCTTGAAAGGACCCAGAGTCTACTGGCACATGTGCGCACACAAACACACACACACAAACACACACACACACACACACACACACACACCCCCTAGCAATGCAGTGGCCTGCATTTAACATTTCCAAATAGGTAACTCAAGTGTTAGGTCTGTGCTGGGTCTGGTTGCCTTTGATGTCCCCCATACCTTAGTGCCACAGGCTTTCAGGGTGCATTTCTTTGTTGGGGTGCAGGGCTGAGTAACAGTTAATGCCAAAGAGAAAAAGCAAGAGATGGAGGCCCCAGCACTGGAAGGAGGAAAGAGCTGGGCCAAAGGCTCAGAATAGCTGAGTTCTGGCGCCAAAGGGTGAAAAGGGCAGAGGAAATGGGTAGGCTGGGGCCTGTGGGAGGGGCAGGTTGGACTGGGAGGGGAAGTGAAGGCGGTTGTGAGAGATCACTTGTCCGTGGAAAGCTTTCAAAGTGGAAATTCAGGAGTGGGCGGGAGGCCTGGAAGGGTGGAGGAAGGGTCTGGATATTGCCTCCGGCCAAGGAAGGACTGGACACAGGACTACCTCCGGATGACCATTGTGCAGAGAGCGGGCACAGACAGCTTGGGTAGAAGGGCAGCACGAGGTTCTGAGGACCACATAAGGGCAGGGCTGAGCAGGCTCTGCTTTGTGCTTCCAGCTGAGGTTGAGGTCAGAGGAGAGGCCTCTTCCTGGGGCTGGGGGCTGTGAGTGGGGAAACAGCCTCAAGAGCTTCTCCCCATCCAGTAAGGACAACACAACTGAGCCACCTTCTAGCTTAGGAGGTGCCCAGTAGGTGCCAGAGGCTTGTTCCAGTGTGGACAGCAGCTTCCAGGCGCACTTCAGCAAAACCATCACCAAATGTGCCCAATATGGTCCATCTACGGCTCGCCTCTGGCTGCCTGTGGCAGTGTAGTGCCCGGGCCCCTAGACGCTTTGGGGGCCACTCCTTGCCCCGTCTCCCTGCTGGAAACTCCTTTTTCTTGACCCCTAACATGCTGCTTCATTGGTCCTGTCCGTAATGCTCAGGACCAGGCCAGGTGCTTCTACCTGCTGGGGACCGGGGACCCTGAGCTTCCACAGGACTGGCCCTCCCTGTGATGACATCACTCATGTCGGGACTCCCACCTCAACGGCATCCCTGGGAGGGAGGCAGGGGGAAACCGGGGGGTCTGAGAAGCTGAGAAGTCCAGCTTACTGGTGAAGAGAGTTGACTCTGCAGACACAAAGGGCAACAAGATATTATGTGATTCTTCTTCTATGAAGCATCTATGATAGGCAAATTCTTCCTACCCAGTGCTCTTATTTCTCCCAAAATAAACAAACAAATAAATAAATAGAAGAAGCAAATTATTGAGAGACAAAAAGTAGATTACTGGTACCAAGGTTCGGAGGAGGGGAACGTTGGGAAGTTATTGCTTAACAGTTAGAGTTTTTGTTTGGGTTGATGAAAAAGTCTTGGAAATAGTGGTGATGGTTGCACAGCACTGTGAATGTACTTAATGCCACGGAATTTTGCCTTAAAATGGTTAAAATAGCAATATTTATGTTACACGTGTATAAATATAAACATTTACCACAATTTAAAAAAAAATTATTCTCCTATAAAGAAGCAATCAAAGAGCTCAGTCAAAAATATCTGGGAAAAATGTATTATGCAGTGTGCCAGACAGGCATGCCACACTGTTAATAAGAATAGCTGGTCATTTTAAAAGGAGGGAAAGAAAGATCCAGCTTTGAATCCAGGCCCTACTAGCTCGGCATGAAGGCCTCTCCCCACCTTTTACCCGAGTTTCCTCATCTGTAAAATGAGGCTTACGTGGCAGAGAATATGTGTGCTGGTCACAGAGCTGTGCAAACCCTGCAAAGAGGGGCTGTTGTGGTTACGATGTTCAAGTTCCCCATTCCTATTAAGCAGCTCAAGTTCTCAGAGCCAGGGAGGGGATTCTTGTTGGCTGGACTCCAGGGCCTTATTTTGAAGTTAACCTTGAGGACATAGCATTTGGTAGTGGGTGGGGTGTGGAAGGATAGAGGTTGGGGGGCAGTGGCAGTGAGGGACAGGGGCTTTTGAAAGCTCATTGCACAACAGGAATAGAGGGACAGGCTTTGTCTTCAAAGGTGTCCCAGCAGGTTACAATAAGAACTAGAGCAGGTGCTGATGAGGCCGCAGTTTGGGAGTCTGATCCCTAACAACGCCAAGTCCCCTCACTCTGCCCAAGTTTGCTCCCTGAATACAGAGGAGGACCTGGGTCATAGAGTATGGGCAGCTCCGCAGGGCAATTCTTGCTTATCACTGGACACTCATTGTCTCTGAAGGACGGGCTACGTCGGAGTGTTGTCTTAGATTCGAATGCATGAGGAACTGGAATAATCAGTAACATTTCTCCCAGACAGAGCTGCTCTGAGCTGTGAGCCAACAGGAGGCTGGGAGCTCTCCTCTAAATTGCTTTGTGACCTTGGACAAGAACCCTCCCCTTCCTGGACTGCAAATTTCCTCCTCTGTAAAATGAAGGGTTGGTGAGTGTCCCTGTAATGCTGGGATTTTGTAACCATACTTGTTTGTGGGAATGTATTCAAGCACGAGGTGATCTACCTCTTGATCAGCAACAGGATGTATAGAATTGTTTTGGCTTAAGATTTACTAAGAAGTAATATAACCCTGCTCCCTTTGCCAGCTGGGTGACCTCAGGCAAGCTACTCGACCTTTCTGTGTCTCTCTATTTTCATTTGTAAAATAAGGACAACAACAATCCCAACTTGGTGGGATGTGGGGGGTGGGGGCTCGTGGTGAGGACTAAATGAGTTAATATGTCTAAAGTCATCTGAACAGTATCTAGCATACAGTAGGTGCTTAATAAATGTCTGGAGCTCCTTCCAGGTGCACAGCACTTACAGTGGTTAAGTTATTCACACTCTAGGTTATGCTGAGCTTTCTGAGAGATCCAGAGAAGGCAGGGAGGCCCATTCTCTGCATTCAAGGGGCTTACTAGCCTTTACTTAGAGATGCAAAAAAAGCGCTTATGAAACAACAGCCAACAAGAAAATGCATCATCCAAGTGCTGGAGGGGTCCTGGTGGGTTAAAGGAGGAGGATCACGAGGTAAGCACTTGATCTGAACCATGGGTAGGCAGGGAGACAGAAGGGAAATCTAGCAGATGAGTATGTTTGTGTATATATATGTATGTGTGTGAGTATGAGTGGTGTTGTGACTGTGTGTATGGGTTAGCATGAGAGTGTGTGTATGTGCATGTTTGCCAAAAGAGCATGAACAAAGGCTTACCCTGGAATGAGAAGTCTGAGTCTTTAGCTCCCCTAGGCAGCACCACATTTTGTGGTTGTGTTGCGGCCACATGCTCCTCTCCTGCTTGTTGCTGGGACTGGGAACATGCCTGCCTGTGAGTCCAGGAGCAAGCCCTTGTGCATAACCCAGGGTGTGATTAATTTAATTATTTCAAAAGCCCCTTTGGTATTTCATGAGGGTCATGCCCCTGGCTGTGGGCTTGAATACAACTGCAGCAGGTTTCAATAAAATCAATTAATTTAATTTGATTTGGTTTTATGTACTTGGAGCTGGTGCCTCTTGAACTCAGTATGAAAATTATTGCAGAATAAAAATGCATATTAGTACTCAGAGCCCAGTGTCCTTGGACTCTTCGTGGAGCCTGCAGTGCTGATCACAAAGGCAAATCCCCTCTGACCTGGCAGGAGCCTCGGCCAACTGCCCACCTAGTTAAACCCCCCAGCTCCAGACAGTGCTTATGGCAGCTCCTGGGCTGTTTGGAGTGTTCTTCTCACTTCCCAAAGCACTTTCTTATCTGGTAGTGAAGCTAAGGCATTTCCATTTTGCATTCGTGAAATGGACTCAAAGAGACTTTGGATGGCCTTGGTCACTAGCTTACTGGTTTTTTTGTTGTGCCTGTTAATGAAATTAATTGAAGCAATATGGTGCAGTGGATTGAAAGGCAGCTCTGCCTCTCAAGAGACACATGAACTTGGGCAAGTCCTTTCACTTCTCTGGGCTTTCTTTGTCTGTAAGAGGGCTGGACATCTGCTTGAAAAGCTGATTCCAGCTCTCAGAATCACACAGTCAGTGGGACAGCTGGTCTTCCTGAGCTGCTTCGGGGAGCCTGTCCCACTGTTAAGCCCCACTCCATTTCCATTTCATCCAAGAGGGCTCCCAGCCAGTTCATGGAATGGGTGATGGGATTGAAGATGGGCCCTGCACTCTCCAGGAGTGGCTTCTCCCCCACATTCCTACGGATCAGAGCAAATGTTGCTTTCAAGAAGGGAGGAGCTCAGGGGCCTAGAAAGCATCTGACCAGCCCACTATTTTACAGATGAGGGAACCCAGCTTCGGAGTCACACAGCCACTGTCCAGGGCCATGCTCATGCCCAGCCACACTCACAGTTATTATAAAGGGGGGAGATTTTGCTCAGGGCTCATTTTCCAACTGTCCTTTTCATTCTTTTCTCCTGTCAGGATGGGAGAGAGATGGCCAAGCCATCTTTGGGGCCTCTCCAATAAAGCAGATGCTGACATCAGTCATTCCAGCGCCCCTACATCCCTCTCAGGCCCAGTAGCTGCCGCTTCACTGAGGACCAACGGGCCCCATTCGGAAACATCCCCCACCGGTGCCTGACATCCCACCCTTAGCAGTTTCATTCTCCTAGACAGGAGGGCCTGCCCTCCCTCAGCCCTTCCTACTGACTGCATGCTGAGCATGAACGTTCATCCTCCTCAGTGACATTTTTCTCCCATAGGTCTTACCTGCCCAGAGCTCTTCTGTAGCAGAAACTGAGCCTGTCCTCTCCATCCTGCGTCTCTTATTTACTGAGAGGCACTATTGTGTGCTGAGAACTGCCCTGGGCACTCCCTGTACATTATCTCATTGAAGCCAGCATTGGCCCCGGAAGATGGGCATTACGGCCCCTATTTTCCTGTGGGGGAACTTCAGCTCAGAGAGGAGACAGAATTTTACAAGGTCACACAGCTATGAAGTGACAGGGCCAGGATTCAACCCCACATCTAACTCCAAGACTCTTGGACCATACCATGTGACCTCCCTTGCGCATAGGAGGTGCTTAACAGATCCTTAATGACCATGTAGCCAATACATCCCTCTGCCAAACCCCAAATGTCGGGCAAGAGGTAATCATAGTGACAACTGTCTATGAAGTCCCTATTATGTGCCAGGCACCAAAACGCAGCACTCAGTGAGGTGAATACTATTACTATCTCAGTTTTACAGATGCAACAACTGAGGCGTAGAGAAGTCACTTGCCCAAGGTCACCCAGCAGGTAGTGAGCTGGGCTTCAGTGCGGCCCTGCCTCCACTCTGTTGCTGGATCCTCCTTTAGCTCCCCGTGGCTCTGTTTCCGGTAGAAGGTAGAAGGCTGCAGGGAAGGAGGCTGGGGCCAGGGGTGGTGTTTGCGCCTCGGGGACGCCTGCAGCTGGCACTGCCCTCCACCCAGCTGATAACTGCAGCCGGGTCTGGCACGAAGCCCTGCCTGGAGGTGGGCGGCCGGCGGCGTCGGGGGGTCTGGCTCTGCGTTCGCTCCTCTCAGCCCCGCCTCGCCCCCTGCGGGGTCAGTGCGGGTCCCGCCCGCCCGGGCAGGCGCCGGCCTCTCAGGCGGTAACCGGGTAACCGTGGGCAGGGGCGGCGCCGCGCCGGGCCGGGCCGCGGCCTCCCGAGGAGGCGGGCGGGTGGGGAGGTCGAGCTGGAGCGGTGTGAGAATGCGGAGGAGAGGCCGGGGAAACAGGCTGCGGCCGCGGGGAGGGGCGCTCTGGAGGAGGGCGATGGCTCCCGCGGGCAGAGAGGCAGGCCGCGGGGGCGCAGAGTGGAGAGAGAGGGCGGGGCGCCCGGGAGGGGCGGGGATAGAGGCGGGGCGTCCGGAGCGGGGCGGGGCGCCCGGGCCGGACCGGGCAGGGCAGCGGAGTGAACGCTGCAGGAAGGGGTCTGCGGGCAGGCACGGAGTCCGGAGTGCTTGTGGCCGGGCGGAGCGGCTGTGGTTGCTTCATGTCCCGGATTCTGCTTTCTCAGAGATCAGGCGAGGGGGGCTGGCAGGGAGGGAAAGGTGGGCGAACCAGTCTGAACAGGCCGGGCAACTGGAGGAGCGGGGACCCGGTGAACTGGGGTGCTGCCCAGCACTCTCTACCCTCACCACGCTGGGGAATTTTTCGTGAATCCGCTCCGTTGGTTTTACAGTTTCCTCTCATCCCGGCCCCACCCTGTCTCCTGACCCGCCCTCCCTTCCTCCGCTCTCTGAGCTGGCTCTTCCAAGGGATCGGTTAGCCAAAGGGAGGCACCGGCTCTTTCCCTGGACTCTCCCACTCCCAGCCCTCCTGGAGAACTCAAATCTTGCACGTGCTCTTTCTCTTTCCCTGCCCCCGTCCCCCAGGCCCTCTGGGACTTGATGAAGGAGACCTTGAGTCCGCCCAGGAGGCCCTCCCTCCCCCGCAGCCCCCTTTAGGGTCCCTTCTGGGTCCCCCCTACCTCCTCCAGCCCCAAGCACCCAGGGCCCACAAGCTGCCAGGCCTCTGCTGGCAGGCAGGGAAGACCCAGGCAACCTTAGAAGGGTGGGAACCACACCCTTCTCATGGCTGTGTGCGTTTTGCTGGAAGGTGTCTGCAATCAAAGACCACCCACCACTGCCCCCACCCCCGCCCCCCCAGCCCCGGAAAAAAAAAAAAAAAAAAAACAACTTTTGTCTCGAATGGTGGAATTCCAGATGCAGGACCCCAGATTTGGGGGATAGGGAGCAGATATTTGGGACAGGGGAGGCCTTTCAGGGATCCCTCATATCACATCAAGAAGGCCACCTGGCCCCTCTCAGACTGCCACTGCCCTTCCAGGTGTCTCTCCCTGCGGCCAGTTCACTTTCTCACTCATCCCAAGGCTGAGTTCTTACATTTTCAGGTAGCAAACAGGAGCCCTTACTATGGCAAAGGGGAGATTGGTAGGTTGCTCAGCTTGTGTTTTCTACAAGCTTGGAGCTCTTTGATCAAGATTGCCACTATTTATACATCAGGGATGTTATTTAATAGATCCAGGATCTTTATTATTTATTTAACCAGGATCTTTAACAGCCGGACCACAGGCATCCTCAGCCCAGTCCTGGGTTTGGTAGATGAGGCCCTTGAGACCCAGAGCGGGAGATGACCTGCCCAAGGTCACACTACTAGTTAGTGGCAGAGCTGGAACTCTGACTAGCCTCCTAGTGCCTCATCCCAGTGTGTCTGCTGTTATACTGTGCTTTAATTTTAGGGTAGCTCCATGTTAGGGACCTAGCATAGCAGGTCCCTATGTGGCACAGAGTAGTTGCTCAGTAGATACCGGTGAGATGCATGAACAAGCCCTCAACAAGAGGACAGGATTAATGCATCTTTTGAAAGAAGTGAGGCTTCCACAGTGCTTGGGATTCTAGCTCCTTGTCACTGAGTGTGCTAGCAAAATGTTTCTCCAGGGTAGTTGGCCATCAGTGCCCCCCATCAGAGCCTGGCAT
Organism: Hylobates moloch; assembly: GCF_009828535.3. NCBI lineage: Eukaryota > Metazoa > Chordata > Mammalia > Primates > Hylobatidae > Hylobates > Hylobates moloch. The sequence goes on from NW_026652280.1 coordinate 31,402,119, forward strand.
CATCTTTGGTCACTTCAAACAAGCCCAGTCATTGTGCAGGAGGAGACTGTGGGTCTGGAGGTGGGTGCAAGCATGAGCCAAATTGGCAACTCCAGATCAGAGCGATTAATGCTGTGACTCTTCTCCATTCGTTACCCTCAACCAGTATCTGAACAGGTTGCAAAAGACCAAGGCATGTCTGTTCCTGCAGGGGTTCTTGTCATCCTGCAGCCCTGCCAGGCACTGTGTGAAGAGACCACAGCCCCACAGATCCAGAGTCTCTGGGGGCTGGAGGCCCCCTGGGCTCTGGGCTGCCCAGTGCTCTGTGAACGTAATGTTCATGCCTCTGGGGTCCTGCCTGCTGGGCATTGACTGCTATGGCATGTGGGATGGGGGCAGCACTTTGGTAAAAAGTGAAAGTAGGAGGAATTCAGGTCATTCAGGCTACTATTACCAATTTTAATAAAGTATTTGGAGAAGAAAGAGGGTGAAATGAATGATTAAAATAATATTTTGCATGCAGTAGAAGTTCAGGAACCTCACTGATTTGAAACTTAGGAGAGTTGAGCTTGGCTTTGGTAAAGTTGATCTTTGCACCATCTGTGGACACAGAGCTGATGAATGAATTAATGTAGGCATGATCTGTAGTAGCAAGAAAGGAACATGCATCTGACTTTCTTGTGATGATGAATTTTGACCAGAAGCAATTCAGCTCCATTCATCTTGGTAAGCCTTTTTCTGGGCCACCTTCCAAGTGCCAGGCCCTGTGCTAAATGTCCTATAAGTATTACTTTATTGAATCCTCATAAGATCCCTATGAGGTAGGAATTATCATTTTTCCCATTTTAAAGAAAAGGAAACTGAGGTTGGTTAAGTAGAAACCACCGGGATTCACACCAGAGCAGTCTGACTCTAGGATCGGTGTGCTTAACCACCACATGTGCAGGTATTTTATGTGTTAGGACAAGGGGAATAGAAAAGGAAAAAATAAATAAATAAGCCATGACCCCTACCCTTCCAGAAGCTTCTGATCTCTCTGGGAAAGGAAAACACAGAATGTGGTTATGCTCCTTGAGGCCAGGAGTGGACTTGGTTCTCTGCATCCCCTGCCCCCTCTGAGAAGGGCTGAGAAAGATGGAAGTGGAGCAGTTGGCCAGGCCTCCATCCTCTTCCCCTACACTGTATCTCCGCAGCCCCTACCCTCCTCTGGGGAGCTTACCCTGTGTGGGGAGGCCCAGGAATTTGCCTTCAGCTTCATGTTCCCCTGTAGCCTGTCCCTTCCCCCAGCAGCTTCATGCTCACCCCAGATTATCAGTAACACCAGGTGCCTTCAAAACGTCGAGATGGATGGACAGGACAGTGAGGTGAAGAAGGCCATGCCTGACACGCTTCACTTGCCATCCTCTGCTTTTGGAGTCTATCTTCTGTTTCCACCAGAGCTGATCCAGGAACATAGAACACTCTACTGCACTGCCGAATCAATAATAAAAACGGAGTCTTGCAGAAGAGGGCCTAGGAGCTAGGAGAAGGTAGGCCCACCCGACAGCCATTCAGAATTCTGCAGCTCTGGCCCCAGAATGCTTCCTCCAAACTCACAGATGTGAGCCAAAAAGGTCTTTCAAGTTTATCACCCCCACCTCACCCCTCCAAGACCCTCATTTTGCTGAGGAGAACAGTAAGGACCAGGGAGGGAGAAGTATTTGCCCCAGAACACACAGCCCCATAGAGGCAGGGCTGGGCTAGAAGCTGGACTCCTGGCTCCTAGACCCAGCTCATGTGTGTATGTGCCGGTGGCTTTGGGAAGCATCATTCTGACCCATGGTCATCCTGTAGCCTGCGAGGGCCAGAGTTATGAGAAAGGTAACTTGTTTGCCTGACATCTTCGCAGCCCTGCCCAAAAGCAAATCACCCGTCGTTCCTGATAGACACCTTTGGCAGCCACCAAAACAAATCCACCAAAAGCAAAGAGAAAAAGGAGGAACAGGGCTGGGAGCCAGTGTTTGCCCCTGGTGGTAACCTGGGCATATTTAACTTCTCAGCTTGTCCAGACCAGATACCATTTTGTTCCTGCTTGGCACAGATTTATCCAGCCTGTGTGTTCCTTCTTGGCAAAGTCCTCAGAGAGAGAGGAAGCAGGGACGGTCCCCAGGGCATCTAGGATGTTTGCCAAGTACCTGCTCCCCACCTCCCTCAAGCCCTATGCCCTCTTTCCACCCCCAAATGACCACCCTTAGTTGATATTGAGTGGGATTGAATTTCTCCCACAGGATGGGGCACACACGTGGCATTTTGCCATTGACCCATTTTGGTTTGGGAGTTGCAGAGGCAGGCACTAGGAGTTGATGTGTTTATTTTAACATGCTTATGTGGCACCTGATATATATGCCAGCGGGTGTTCTAAGCACTTTACAGATATTAGCTCAGGTAATCCACTCAGCTTTTACAGATGAGGAAACTGAGGCAGAGAGACTAAAGCATTTGCCTCACATCACACAGTGAGTGATGGCAGAGCCAGGATGCAGAGTCTGCCTTCGAGTCCCTGCTGTTAAGTGCTGTCTTTCTGCTGGGACTGCCAGGTTCTTGCCATTTTGACAAGTAAGGTAACCAACTGGGTCTCTGTTTCCTCCTCGTAAAATGGAGAGAATAATATTAACTGTCAAATGGTCACTTTGAGAAGTGTGAAGGGCTCCGCAGACAGGAGGACCACTTCTTATCTGATCATGTTCCCAGCTGGGGCTGGTTTGTCTCTGTTTCCTCATCCGCCCACAGTCAGCAGGCTCTGGCAGCTCTTATTGCCTTGTAGGATCAGTGAGTTCCCAAGGAGATTTCTGGACCCCTTTCCCCATAGCAACCTTCTCATGTTCAACCCCAAGCCAAACCTATTGTCTATATTATTCTATGTTATTTCTATGCTATTTATATTGCTATGTTATTTATATAATTCTTCTTGCTGTTAATGCTTTTATTTATTGAAACGCTCTTCTCAGAGAGTACCCCCAGGTTATAGGCAAAAGCCACGTGGAGGAAGCTGTCTAAGGTCACCCGGAGAACCCTGCTTGCCCAGTGTTGGTGGCTCTACCCCCTCCCATCCTTTGAAATCGCAGGTTGCCTACCCTGGACCACTGGTTCACTCTCAACTAAAATTCTGGCCTGTATTCAGAAGATGCCTTATTCCACCACCAACACTATAGGTTGGGGAAAGCCTCTGAGTGACAGGCAGGGGCAGTGCCTGCCAAACTGCAGCCAGAGAGACCCCTAATGGGGTCCACTCTCCATCCCCAATCCTGGTCTCTCTTCTCTCTTATTCAACATCACTCGCTCTCGGGGAAAAAAAAAAGTGTTCTAAGGGGGACTTAAACTTTACTTAAATTTGACATTCCCTGCTGTTCCTTTCTGAGTACCTTTATTTTTCCCAATTGAAGCGAGGAAAGAGAAAAATGATGGAAATGGAAATGGACAGAATTTGAGTGCAGGAAGTGTCATGAGGCTTCCTATTGTTTGGGCAGTGTTTGATGTTCTTAAGAATGTATACAGAATTAACTTTGATCAACGATAGTAGCTTCAATCTGGTGGCTCCATCGGCCAATGGAAAGTGAGTAGTATTTTATACATGGCAAGGACACAGCCGAGAAAATGAAATGATCAGTTTTGTGTGTATCCCACTTTACTTTTCGAGTGCTTTCCTTCACAGACAAGCTCTAACCGAATCCTCACAAAGATCCTACAGGGCAGGATTTGCCCATTAAACAGACTGGAAAACTGATGCCTTGAAAGAAAAGGGGCACATTGTGGATTAGTGATGAGACCTAAAGAACAAAAAAGTGGAGCTCCATGGGGCTGGCGTATTTCACCCTCCTCTTGGCTGCCAGCGTCTTAGTACTAAGTCTATCACCACGCCGTGTCACGTGGGGAGGTCTTCTTGGCATTCGTCTTGAACACGACCCAAATCCTGGCTCCATCTTCCCTCTTACTTTTCCTTTGCCCCATTTTTCTTCCTTATTTTTTACGTATGTTTACCTTGCCCTGTAGGCGCATTTGTAAGCTGGCTCAAATCCTTTTGGGAACAAGGTGGGTTATAAATGCACACGTTCCTACACAGGATGTTGTTAGTCATTTCATAAGGTCTCTTGAGGAGATTAGCCAATAGCTTCTTTTGTAACCTTGGGCACACCCTCCTTCCATAAGGGTCAAGTGAGAGTATGGGTCTATAGGGCCTTTGAGGGGCCCAGCAACTTTGACAGTCTGAGTAATCTTCTATTTCCAACCCGGTTAGAGTCACACAATTTGAGATAAAGTAAGATCTAAAAATCTGGTTTTTGTAGTCTAACCCTAGACTGGTTTGCACTAAACCAGTGGTAGTTCTCAGCCTGCCCAGAGGAGTAAAATATAGAAGGTAGGCTCATCCCCTTCCTGCAATGAGATGACCACACCACACAAATGTTATAGCACTGAGAAGGAAATCGTTTACATTTCAAAGAAATAAAACCCTATATAACATGTGAAGAATATTAGAGTTGGCCGGGCGCAGTGGCTCACGCCTGTAATCCCAGCACTTTTGGAGGCCGAGGTGGGCGGATCACGAGGTCAGGAGATCGCGACCATCCTGGCTAACGCAGTGAAACCCCATCTCTACTAAAAAAAAAATCCAAAAAATTAGCCAGGTGTAGTGGCGGGCACCTGTAGTCCCAGCTACTCGGGAGGCTGAGGCAGGAGAATGGCGTGAACCCGGGAGGCGGAGCTTGCAGTGAGCCAAGATTGTGCCACTGCACTCCAGCCTGGGCGACAGAGTGAGACTCCATCTCAAAAAAAAAAAAAAAAAAAAGAATATTAGAGTTACAGGGATCCTCATTTATTTGGCTACCTCCTGTATCTGGAACAGAGCCAAGCACCTGAGAGAAAAATAAAATAATTTTTGTTTGGAACACAGGACAAATGTTCCTGTGACAAAAGAGATCAGAGAATACATACCCCAACACAGTTCCTTGGGGCCCGTGTCACATGGGGCCTATTTGCTCCTATTTCATGCGCAATTTTAACATTTAGTTTTCTAGTTTCCAAGCCTACATGGGACAAGATGGCAAATGAGAATATAGGGTAAGGGACTGCTAATGAGAATTCAGTTATACACCAGCTCTTCCCACATTTGGTGGCTCTAGGAGGCAGCACTGGGTGAGGATTGGCATTGCTGGTGTGACAGTTTCTCTGGGTTCCTATTATGCAGACTTGACTTCTTCAGATCTTTTAAACAATTCCCATAAAGAGACTAGGACTTGAGCGTTTAGCAGTGGCAATATAGCTCAGAGTGTGACTCACTGAATCAGAGGACACAGATGCCAGCCAGGGGCACTTGCAGGTAAGACTTCAAATGAGGCAGTGGGAAAGGTTGGGATGGAGGATGAGGGCAAGTGCATTATGGGATGATGCTCACTATAAAATGGCTAGTGAAGAACACAGGGTAAAAAAACTGCCTTTATAATAGAGTCCTAGACACATCAAGTTTTCCATAAGGTGTCTATATTGCTTTCAAGACTTAAGAAGCACAAAGTTTTATTTTCTAAAATGAAAGGAAATGCCAGACCCAAAGGGACTGTTAAGTTGGGAGAGGGAACCCTTAAAGAATTGAACAGGGCAGATTATGGAGACTGCCATGAAAGAACAGCAGCTATAGGTTTGGTCTTGCTTTTGGTATGCAGTCAATGGCTACAATCCTCTGGGGTTCCCCTGCTCTCCCTGGTTACAGCTCAGGCCTTGTCCTGTGCCAGAGAACAGTCCCAGGGCTGTGGCCCTGCCTGCAGAGCGCTCCTCCCCTGCTCAGGTATCCCTAAGGCTCGGATCATCTGTGAGAGCTGGGGTCTATCCTCAGACTGCTTCCTCCTACCTTGATTGACCTCCTGGCCATTCAGATGGATTCCTGACCCCTGGTCATGCCTGTCTGTCAGGACCCCAGGTGACAGGGCCACAAGCCCAGAATTGTGCCCAGCCCTAACCCCTGCTTGCTTACTGGGTACACGGGCTGTGTGTTCCGCTGCCAAAGGCCTCTCAGACTCTGCATCCAGCTTTGGCCTTTGGACTTGACACAGCTTTCAGAGACCTCCCTTTCCGAGTTTCCCAGCCATGACCCTGAGCCACAGCCATCACCCTGTCCACTAGTCACTGCCTGACCCTGTCCTCAGAGCTGGCTGTTCCTACAGCCTCCTGTGCTTCATGCCTTCTAGGCCCTGGGGCTTCCAGAACCAAGTTCAAAACCCTGAGAGGGGAAGGACTGAGGGAACTGCCATTTTCACGGAGTGTGTGTACTCCCATATTTACTTGAACCTCTCAAGAACATTTCATGAGGCCAGGAGCTTTGACCTCAAAGAACACAGCCAAATTCCAAAAAGACATAGTCATACCTCTGAGTGTATCCTGCAGTGAGTGGCTCAGGGTGGACCAATTCACAGTCCTATGGCGAGTGGCCAGTGCCCCTCTTTTGTAAGACTTTTGAAATTGTAGCAGTATATTTGGATCATTCATCAACATCTTGGTACTGCCTTCTTCCTTGCTTCCTTTTTTCCCTTTGGACCATGGCAGGAAGCTCCCTGGGTCTTTCTCATGCCCTAATCATCATTCAGGCCCCAACAAGGAAGCCATCCCCCTGTACCTTTGTGCCCTGAATTACCCAGGGAGGGGCAGAGAAACAGAAAGAGAGTGGGTGCAATCTAGCTCCCCTCCCTCTACTAGCTGACCTCAGGCAGTTCCTCTAAACTTCCTTGTACCTCAGTACCCCATCTGTGAAATGGGTATGCTAATCCTCACCCTAAAAGCTTGTGGTAATGGTGAAATTAAGAAAATGACTATAAAGCCTTTTATATGTTGCCTGGCTCATATTAGATGCTCGATAACATCTAATGAACAATTAGCGTGGATAATTTCAACTGTATGTGCCTCCCTATGCCTTTAAAGGCAAAGGGAAGAGGAGAGTTTTGATATTCAGAGTCCAGCCCTTTTGTGGAAGACAAAGATGGGGTTGATTCTGACATCCCAACATCACTGCTCTCGAAGGCCATATCTTGCCCAGGCACCAGAAGCCCCAGCTGGGAACCCACCCTGCCTGGCTTTGGGTACCCATTGTTCCACTCACAGCTGTGTGCTTTGGGGAGAGTGACTTAACATCCCTGGGCCTGCATTTCCTCCCTTGTGAAATGGAAGTTACAGTGCTGCCCAAACCACCAGGTGAGAAGTAAACAAGATAATACTTGCAAAGCGCTTAGCACAGTGCCTGACACCCACTAAGTGCTCAATAAGGGCTCATCGTGGTTATTTTCAAGTGTGTCCCATCTTATGCAAGAGACAGCTCTGGAAAAGTTGCGAAACCAAATCCCGTTTTCCCACTAACTGACTTCATCACTGCACCACGACTTTATCTTTGCCTCTGATCATCTGTGGAGGGCAGTGACTCTGAACACCTCAGCACCAGGCTTCCTGCCTCCTCCCAGCTCCATGATCTCCTTCTCATGCAGTGGAAAAATAAGAAATGTAGGTGGCATGAATAATGATTCTTTATGATACCTATTTGTTAAATGTAGATTTGTTTGTTCTATTCATGTATCAATCATCTGTTCTATCTGTCATCTATCAATCATCTATCTGAGAAATGCCACCTATGATTATTTTCTCTTTCCCTACCATAGGTAAAACAATATATAATTTATACAACAAACAAATTATAGTTCTAGTCAACAACCTGCCTTTCACCTGAATTTTTTTTTGAACATTTTAGAGGTCATAAACTTTCTTGAAAATTTGATGAATACCAATGGACTGTCTCCCAGAAAAAGGAACATACTTACATACTTGTACAGTTTTGCATATGGTTTAGCTGGGGATTTAAGGATTCTCTGAAGCCCACCAGAGACCCTGTTAAGGATCCTGTGGAAGCCAGAGCCCAGCTCTCCTATGTAAACACCCTGTGTCCCAGTAGTAGTAGCATGTGGCTGGTTAGGTGTGCACTGAAGCCCTCCCCACCATATTCAGACTCCTAAGACTGGCAGGCCAACTCACCCCCCTGCCCACTGTCAACTGGTCCCACCTATCCTCCTACAGTATCCTCCCTCCTGTGACAGGGCTGGCTGGCCTGTGTCCCTCCCCTTGGCTGTCACTCACCTTTGTCCCACTGCTTCCCCACCCGCATATCTACATCTGACCTACAGTGCGAGTATGGAATGACATCTGACTGATCAGAGCAGGCCCAGGGAGGACGTGGAGCTCGAGCAGAGAGAAGAGAGGCCCAGTTGTCAAGGCAGAGAAACCATGAAAAGCATGGAAACGTGAGCTCCTAGTGCAGGGGGTGAAGTCAGAGCTGGCAGGGAGATTGGAACAGAGAGAGAATGTGTTTCAAGCTTGATTTTTCCCTCCTGTCTGATTGGAGATTGAAGAACTCAGCAGTGGCAAAACGCCCTGGCCCATGAACAAGAACTCCCTGGGTGCTGGTCTTAGTTCTGGCATTGACTATGTGTGTAGCTCTGGGCAGGTCACAGGTCGCTTCGACAATCCAGCCTCCATTTCCTTATCTTTAGAGTGAGGAGACTGAAATGCTGGCAGCGCCGTGGTGAGATGGACTCTTTTGAACAGTGCAGGTGTCAGCCTAAGTGGAAAATGCAATTTAGTGCTATATGTTAGGCACCATGAACATGTTCATACCCCCTTTCATCCTTCTAAGAATCTCATCTAAGGCAGTCATTCAAAATATGAGGGCAGTTTGTCTAAGGATGCTCATCCTAATGTTAGCTATAATACAGAAAAGGCCCCAGTGTCCCAGAGTAGAGGAGTGGTTAAGTATGTCATGCTGTGTCCACTGGTGGCATTTTATGCAGCTATTAAAAGTAATCAATGTGGTGAACATGCTTCAGATGCAATCCAGCAGTTGAAAACCTCCTCCTGCTCCCATCCTCCAGCCACAACACACCTGAAGGAGGGCACTGATTCTCAACCAGGGGCCACTAACCAGCAGGGCCACACCAATCAGTTACCAATTGTCACTGCTTCTTCCATGTCAGCAGCATGCATCCTTAGAGATCTGTGAAAAATGCAGATTTGGAGTTCAGATTCTGACTCAGTGGCTCTGAGCTGGGGCCCAGGAGTCTGCATTGTAAGCATCTGTCCAGGAGATTCTAGCAGAGGATTTGAAATCCACATACTGAGAAACGCCACCATGCTTCAGTCCTTGCACAGCATGTCCTTAGATGGCACAATCCAGGCTGTTGCACCTCTTCTTTTCATCAGCCTTTATCAGGGACTTCAAATTTGCATTTGTCCTAGAACTCACTGCTAGGTAAATCTGCTAACTATGTGAGATGGAGAGCTACTTATTCTCTGCTTTGAGATTCCCGGAAACAGCATCTACAGCCTCCGACAAGGCCATAGTCTGTTTAACCCCTATTAGCTTAACAGGTCCTACCTTCTGCCTTGCTTTGGTTTCTCCTACTGTATTTTTTTTTTTTTTTTTTTTTTTTTTGAGTACTGTATTTTTTTTTTTTTTTTTTTTTTTTTTGAGATGGAGTCTCGCTCTGTCTCCCAGGCTGGAGTGCAGTGGCACGATCTCGGCTCACTGCAACCTCCACCTCCCGGGTTCAAGCGATTCTCTTACCTCAGCTTCCTGAGTAACTGGGATTACAGGTTCATGCCACCAGACCCAGCTAATTTTTGTGTTTTTAGTAGAGAAAGGGTTTTGCCACGTTGGCGAGGCTGGTCACGAACTCCTGACCTAAGGTGATCTGCCTACCTCGGTCTCCCAAAGTGCTGGGATTACAGGCATGAGCCAGTGCGCCCAGCTTCTCCTACTGCATTTGAAATCCAAAAATATTCTGAGCCACCTTATGCAGTTTCCCAAGATTTAAAGTGACTTTTACAGGCAGTAAATGTGACCTGAGTTCAGATCCTGGCTCTGAGCTGCCATTCTATGAAAAGAGAATAATAATATACCGACTTCATAGAACTGTTGGTAAGGGTTAAAAGAAATTATGCATGCAGGCCAGGCGCTGTAGCTCACACCTATAATCCTAGCACTTTGGGAGGCTGAGGCGGGTGGATCACTTGGGGTCAGGAGTTCAAGACCAGCCTGACCAACATGGTGAAACCGCGTCTCTACTAAAGATATAAAAATTAGTCAGGCATGGTGGCGCGTGCCTGTAATCCCAGCTACTCAGGAGGCTGAGGCAAGAGAATCACTTGAACCCGGAAGGTGGAGATTGCAGTGAGCCGAGATTACACCATTGCATTCCAGCCTAGGCAACAGAGTGAGACTCCATCTCAAAAAAAAAAAAAAAAAAAGGAAGAAGAAGAAAGAAATAATGCATGCAAAGTTCTTAGCACAATGCTTGCCACCATTATGATTATTTTCCTGGTCTTGGGGGTGAACAGTGGGTCTTTTCTTTGATGTGGTCTTTGCAGGAGGCCAAGCTCATTGTTTTGATCTATGTAGGGGCCGTTTGGTTCTGCCCTGTTCCCCCATCCATCCTACAAGCCTCACCTTGGCCTATTGGCAAGACAGATGGTCCTTGTCTCACTGGCCTTGCAGTGGGGTGAAGGTCATTGTTCTGACCCACTACCCTGGCGATTTGTCTTGGCCCACATTGCTAGATGGGGAAGGGCTATGGGTTGGCTCAGCCATACTCACTGTCTCCTGGCAGTGGCACGCTGACTAGCACTAGGGGTGAGGCCAACTTCTGCCTCAGTATGCTGGAGCCAGCTAGAGAAGATGCTTTCCTGGAGGGTGTCAGAGCCCTGTTTGGTGTTGAAACAACACAGAAACTGCTGTGCTCACCCCTTCCCCATCTAGCAGTCAGCCACCTAGCCCAGCTTCTAGTCCTTCTACTCACTGTGACTCTTCACACATTACACCCACATGAGCATGCATGCATACACACACACGCGTGCACACACACGCACGCATGCACACACACGCACACACACGTGCACACACGCACACGTGCACACACACGTGCACGCACACACACACACACAGGCCTGCCCTCATCTTCCCCATCCCTGTTACTACCCTTCCTCCTCTTGGTTAAATAACCAGCAAAGGGAAAAGTGGGCACTGACAAAATGTGCAAGCTGGCAGGACCTAATCTAATTTACAGGTGGATAACAAAACCTCATAGCCAATGAACAGGACAGGAATCTGATAACTCACAAGAGTGTGCTATAGTTTTCTGCTGAAATTTCTATAAAATTTGTCTTCACAGCCACTCCTCTTTTGGATCAAAGATAATCAAAGTAAGATGATTCTTCTTTACAAAATAAGGCGGGTCTCATTACCTTTGGCCTGATTACTTACATAAGTGCAGCAAGAATGGTAATTGATCACATAGCCCTTTTTAAATTTGCTTGCTGGAACTTTTCATAAGGAATCTCAGATTGTACCTTTGAAAGCTACGAAGCCAAGGCAAGAACCCATCACCAGTTTTTGCCTATAGCACCTACAGATTTTGGGTAGATCTTCTCTTCCTGAAGTTCCCAAAATATCCTAAGCCTCCTGGGCCTGGCAGGAAGTGACCTTCTTTACTCATCTGTAATGTTGAGGACACTGTAAGCCAGGTACCAGGCTGGCTTTCCCTAGAAGGTATTGTAGACTGGGTCCATCAAGTCTACTTCAGTTCCTTAAGACTGTCTGGTCATATCTGATGCATCATTTTCAAATATGACATTCCAGTCAAAGCCCTGGTTATATAACCAGTATTTCCCATCATGTCCTGTTATAAGGAGGACAGATTCTTATTGAACTTGTGTGAATAAATATATTCCATGAAGATGAGAACATTCAATAAATTTCTGGCCAGGCGAGGTGGCTCATGCCTGTAATCCCAACACTTTGGGAGGCTGAGGCAGGCAGATCATCTGAGGTCAGGAGTTCAAGACCAGCCTGGGTAGCATGATGAAACCCCATCTCTACTGAAAAATGCAAAAAAAAAAAAATTAGCCGTGGTGGCAGGTGCCTATAATCCCAGCTACTTGGGAGGCTGAGGCAGGAGAATCACTTGAACCTGGGAGGTGGAGGTTGTGGTGTGCTGAGATCGTGCCATTGCACTCCAGCCCAGGCGACAGAATGGAACTCTGTCCCCCAACTCCCACAGCCCTCAAAAAAAGAATTTTTGAATTCTGGAGGGGTTAGGCAGAGAGAAAAAGATAAATGCTTCATTTCTTTTTTAAAAAGGCATAATCAGCCGGGCACAGTGGCTCATGCCTGTAACCCCAGCACTTTGGGAGGCCGAGGTGGGTAGATCACCTGAGGTCAGGAGTTTGAGACCAGCCTGGCCAACATGGTGAAACCCCATCTCTACTAATAATACAACAATTAGCCAGTCATGGTGGCACGTCTGTAATCCCAGCTACTCCAGAGGCTGAGGCAGGAGAATGGCTTGAACCCGGGAGGCGGAAGTTGCAGTGAGCCAAGATCGCACCACTGCACTCCAACCTGGGCAACAGAGTGAGACTCCTCAAAAATAAATAAATAAATAAAAGTATAATGTAAACTGTTGTGAGTTCACAGATAGCTTAGGAGAAAAGAGGTTCCTTGAAGCTGGTAATAATATTCCAAACAAAAACAATAGTCATCCTTCATCAGTTCATTCAGTCCCATGTAATTAACTCGCTCTGCTTGATCTTGGGTCAGCAGTTTTAAGAACCTATCAGCTTCTGCACCAGAGGTTTGGAAATCCGGATTAAGTTCAGTGGTATAGTTTAAAAATTACCAAAGCAGGGCTGGGTGCGGTAGCTCACGCGTGTAATCCCAGCACTTCGAAAGGCCAAGGCAGGCAGATCACTTCAGGTCAGGAGTTTGAGACCAGCCTGGCCAACATGATGAAACCCTGTTTCTACTAAAAACACAAAAATTAGCCAGACATGGTAACGTGTGCCTGTAATCCCATCTACTTGGGATGCTGAGGCACGAGAATCACTTGAACCCAGGAGGCGGAGGTTGCAGTGAGCCGAGATGGCATCACTGCACTCCAGCCTGGGTGACAGAGTGAGACTCTGTCTCAAAAAGAATAAATTAATAAAAATAAAAAATAAATAAAAACTACCGAAGCAACTCCATCAGAAGCCTGTACCCCAGACCACCTGGCAGAGTCCCTGATTGTTGAAGACAAAGTACTCTGGCGTGTAGTTGGTGGAAAACACTTTCAGAGAACAATCAGAATAAAACAAAAACTATCAGTGGATGATAAGAGACTTAAAATGGCCATAGTTAATCTGGTGAGAGTGTGTTTGACAAGGAAATTTGGTGACTTCTGTGGCACATGGTGTTTTAAACAATAACCAAAATTACGACTGATAACATTATACCAGGACATATCAACAGCAAGTGTACTGAAAATTTTCTTGGAAGTTTATACAATTTCTGAAATATTTATACAAATAACATTTAACATTAACATAAGCCTAATTTTTTTTTTTTTTTTTTTTTTTTTTGAGACAGAGTCTCGCTCTGTTGCCCAGGCTGGAGTGCAGTGGCGCGATCTCGGCTCACTGCAAGCTCCGCCTCCTGGGTTCACGCCATTCTCCTGCCTCAGCCTCTCCGAGTAGCTGGGACTACAGGCGCCCGCCACCACGCCCGGCTAATTTTTTTGTATTTTTAGTAGAGACGGGGTTTCACCGTGGTCTCGATCTCCTGACCTCGTGATCCGCCCGCCTTGGCCTCCCAAAGTGCTGGGATTACAAGCATGAGCCACTGCGCCCGGCCTTACATAAGCCTAATTTTTTTAATACCTCTTTTTACAAGGTGAAAGAAAAATTTTTTTGAGATTTCCCAGACTGGAAAATATAAAAATCAGTTCTAGATCAAGATTTCATTTAGAATGTGAAGTAGGCAATTGCGAATTGTCTGTCACATGCCAGGATTATCTAGCAGGCTAGCAAATTTTATGAATATATCATTTTACATTTTTTATAGGTATGTGTTGTTTCATAGTACAGTTCTTCAGGTGGCAAAAAAAAGTTTATTAACATACCCAAACATATATAGCCTCTCTGTACTATATAAAAATAAGTAGCCAAAGTATATAAACTTAAGCTTAGTAATTAATGTTTCAGTAGTTTATTTCGAAATGGTCTAGTAATTAATATCTATTGCTTAATTTAGCATAGGTCTAATGTTGCAAATTACAAAAAATTTTGGAAACAATTATTAGTCAGATATTATAAAACATAATTATTATTGAAATGTCCATTTATAAAACTTTTATCCTACTTAAATTAATACACATGTTCTTAACACATATGCTTGGATTATCAAAATTTCACAATACACTAGACAAAGCTAGCCATCATCTCAAGTTATTTCCCTGTTAACTATTTTTACAACACATGCATTTTAGGCAAGTATCTAAACAAAAAAATCACAAAAGCAAAAAACCTAGGAAAAAGTTAAATACAAAATGTATAATCGTATTATACTCAATACTGATAACTCAAAAGATATAGCTGGTTTTATTAAACCAGCAATATTAAATTATTCTTACTTTCCAATGGTTTACCTAAATCACATGAACTTGAAAAACATTTGGATTAGTTTCTGTATTTCTGAGATTTTAAGGAATATTTAAGCCAATTTGAATAACAGTCTCTTAAAAGATTTTATAAATTAATTTGGTAATGCTATCCAGAGGTAGAAAAATATCACATATACATACATACATGCACACATAAACATATAGACGGACATAAATAGAGACCATCTATTTCACCTTTTATTCTGAAATTTTAGCCAAGAGTTATGTAAACAGGGTAATACAAAGCTCACTGGTCTGTATCTATATCATCATTGGCTCTCGTCATTGCCCCACTTCCTCTTCTTATCTGAATTGCATTTTGACAGATGGGACAAGTTAAGGTTACCTGCTCAATAAGACAACAAAAGCTTTTTACCAATATTTGTGGAGGAGACTTTTAAGACTTTCTTTTGCCCTGATATACGGTTGCTTAGCAGGGATTCCCTGAGTCCCTTGAGACCCGCAATCAGGGCAGGGGTCTAAAGTTCAAATGACTGTAGGGAGTTGAGGGGCTGAAGTGTCAATGGTGGGCAGAGAGATGGCAAAGGGGACATGCTGAAGGGTTCAGGGAGCTGAAGGGAAGATGAAGGTGGTAAGAGGAGGAGAAAGGAGCAAAAGCAATAGGAAGGGACAGGCCTTTAAGGGGCCAGTTGTAAGTCATTGAAGTTCTAGGTTACCCAGTAAATTATGCCAACAAGAAAGGAAGCAGACAGAGTTTGTGCCATTATTGTGGGACATATAGTCAGCAGGGCTTCCAGAAGATGGTTTCCAGTCCACTGAGAAGTTCCCAGGTTATTAACTAATGACTTCTCCCCAACAAAGATGCCCAGGACTCCAACTCAGCCTGTTTGCCTGAGTCTCTAACCCAGATTCTAGAGTGGAGGCCTCCCCAAAGAACCAGGAATGCTCCCTCTTGAGGGTCAGGGAAAGCATCTCTACTGACAAAGATCCCAGAAGACATCCATCCAGGAAGATTCTTTTTCAAATAAGTACCTTTCAACCTAAGAAACCTAGGACTGTAACCCAGCCTCGGAGAGCACACTCAGAATCTTAAGAATGAAAATGTGTCCTCCTTCAGTGGACTATCATCTGGAGCACTGGGTTTCATCAGGAGTAGAACTCACCAATGGACTCCCCAATCCCTCAATCAGGAGTGAAGACAAAGGCTTCAAAGACACACACTTGGAGTCCTGAGTGAGAGGTCAGGGGTGCAGTGATAAATCTGAGGCTGTCCAAGTCACAGCAGCATAACTATTAAAAAATTTGGCCTGGTGCGGTGGCTCACACCTGTCATCCCAGTATTTTGGGAGGCTGAGGCGAGCAGATGGCTTGAGGTCAGGAGTTTGCCAACAACCTGGGTAACATAACAAAACCCTGTCTCTACAAAAAAATACAAAAATTAGCCAGGCGTGGTGGTGTGCACCTGTGGTCCCAGCTACTTGGGAGGCTGAGGTGGGAGGATTACTTGAGCCTGGGAGGTTGAGGCTGCAGTGAGCCCTGTTTGTGCCACTGCACTCCAGCCTGGGTGACAAAGTGAGACCCTGTCTAAAAAAAAAAAAAAAAAAAAAAAAAAAAAAAAAAAAAAAAAAAAAAAGGAAAAGTTTTGTTTATGTAGTTGTTAAATGGTAAAGAAAACCAAGAAAAAAAAAAAATTTTTTTTTGAGAAGGTGTCTTGCTGTGTCGCCCAGGCTGGAGTGCAGTGGTGCAATCTTGGCTCACTGCAACCTCCACCTCTTGGCTTCAAGTGATTCTTCTGACTCAGCCTCCCGAGTAGCTGGGATTACAGGCAGGCACCACCACGTCCAGCTAATTTTTGTATTTTTAGTAAAGACGGGGCTTTCACCATGTTGGCCAGGCTGGTCTCAAACTCCTGACCTGAAGTGATCCGCCCACCTTGGCCTCCCAAAGTGCTAAGATTACAGGTGTGAGCCACCACTCCTGGCCTAAAGACTATTCAGGACTACTTCAGTAGGGGTACTCCTGCTTGTCCTTGTTATATTCAGAGTTGAGCCGGACTGCAATAGGGGAGAGGGATCCGGGTTCAGCACCAAATACAAAGACCAGTACGGATTTATAGCCAAGGTGCAGAGGGTGGTGAGTGGATGGAAAATTACCAAGAGGAGACATCAAAGGTAGGGGGATCCTCGCTGAACTGACTTAACAGGATTCTTGCAGAAGGCAGGCCAGCAGGTCAAGATGATTAGATATCAAGGGATGGGGGATTCTTGCTAACCTGACTTAGCAGCATTTTTGTTAAAACTGGACTAGGCAGGCCAAAGACAGGGCCCAAGGACAAGAGGGGGCTCAGAGGAACCTGTCTGAGGTTTATTGAAAGAGAGAGTCTTTGTCAGCTCTTAAGAGCTGACAAAGGGAATGTGGGTCATGGTGACAGTTTGCAGCTAATGTAGCCAGACCTCAGCTCTTGGGGCTGCCTAGACCCTCAGGGATCCTGGCTTGCACACAATAAGTGCTAATTTAATATAAGGTGAATTAGTTGTTTGTCCTAGGGTAAGGTTCTTAGTGCGTTTTTTTTCTTAGTTTTCTGTGCATAAATGTTCTCTTAAAAACAGTGTCTTTAGAAGCACAGAATTAAATCTTTCCCCTGCTTTGGAGGTAAGTGCCGGTGACCCTGCTGGAGGAAGAAAAAAGCACTCCCCTGGGAGGCAGATGGCCAAGGTTCCACTGCAGCAGCTCCACCTGTGCTCCCAGTGTGACCTCAGGCAAGTCACCTCCCCACCCTCAACCCCACTTCCTCACTGTATATGGGAGCCATAATGCTGCTCCTGGCCCCTGAGGGTGGGGAACAAATGAGGTGAGAGGCTGCTGGAGATGGAAAAGTGGTTTGCCTAAGGATGGGGCTGAATGATCTGGACTCACCCACCTGAGTTCATGGTAGATGTTTATCTGTTTATTATCTTTCCCCTGCTAGAAGAAGGTCAGCTCCATAAGGGTGGATACCACGTGGATTGTTCACCACTTTATAGCCAAAGCCTGGAGTGGTGTAGGGCACAGAATAGGTAGTACCTACCTGTGAAGGGAAGGAAGGGAGAGAGGAGTGAAAGGAGAAGGAAGGGAGAAGGAAGGTGAACAGGAAGGAAGAGTCAAGAAGGGAGAGAGGGAGGAGTGAAGGAAGGAGGGAGGAAGGAAGACAAGAGGGAAGCTGCCTCCCCTAGCTAGTGGTGCCACCCCCTTTCTTGCCACTATCCCACCTTGGCCTAATTCTGACCAAGCCCTCCTCCTCTGGGATCCATGGTGACAGGCCCAGCCACCCCCCCAACTCCTCCCCACGAGCCAGGCTTAGCTGAAGCTTCTGCCTGGCACCCTCCCCTCCTCCCACAGTGGGTGCCTGATGGTGTTACCTGATACAGTCTGGGAGGAGGGTGAGGCCCTGGCAGCCCTGGGGCCCTCAGGCTGTGAGCAGAGGGCTGGGACCCCTCACAGCCTACTGTGCAGCCAGCCAGGCTCAGAGTCCTGCCCTGCACTCCAGCCTGGCAGGGTACTTTCCACAGAGAGAACAACCCAGCACCCTGTGCTTGGCCCACACCTCCCCTTCAGAGGTTCCCGAGGGCCCCAGACAAGCACCGGCTGGTCTCCCAGTGCTCCTAAATGGGAGGCAGGCTCTGCTGGCCCCCAGTCCTGCCTCTGGGGCTACAGCTCCTTGCCCTTGCCTTCCAGCACCTGCAGGACAGGGCAGCCAAAGGCCAGTAAGGCCAAAGGACTCCATTTCTCTGGATCACCATTGTGTTCTGGAAGAAGTGGAGGAGTTTGATGGAGTTTGGCAAATGGCCGATAGGTTCCAAATGGCTGGGTCGCCCCCCTAACACACAGTGGCAGAAATGTATGTAGCCTTGGCAACTAACAGATTTGGGTAAACTCGGTGACCATATAAAGGGCTGTTAAAGTGTAGCTTAGCTTCAGTTCGTGGCTCCCTGTCTGTTCTTGATGCTAAACAGCAATGCGTTGTTATTTCAAATTGGCATTTAATACATTTCAATAAAATCTGATCTGTGGATGAAAGTGATAGAGCCATGCCATTACAATCCACAGGTGCTAATATGCAAACAGTGGAGTTCAGAACGGTGAGGTCATAGCCTGTGATTGGACAGGAAGCCAGAGGGGCCACGAAGGAAGAGACTTGGCATGTCCCTCCTCCCTTGAGCTGGTTGCATTTTCTTTCAGTTTTCCTCAAAATTTAATTAAACATTTGTTAAGCATCCAAGAAGTACAAGGAGGAATGACAAGTGGAGCCTGTGTTAAATGCGGTGTGAAATGTTCACTCCAGCGAGAGAAAGACTGACCCGCTGCCCATGCCACCATGATGCCATAAATATTAGCCTATCTAGTGTGATGAGATTATGGGTTACTTTCCCCCCCTGGTTCACAAATTTTCTCTACAATGGAAGAATTTCATCAAGACAAGATCCAGTCCTTCTGTTTCCCAGATCTAGGATTCTCTGAATAAACACCTGTTCTGCACATACCTGCCTGGGGCCAATGACATACCAGGCACAATACAGTAAGAAAAGATGCATGGGTCCTCGCCTTCAAGTAGCCAACATTCTAGTGGGAGGGACAGTCAAATAATAAAATCAATGCGAGCATGAATCCTTTGATCAAGGGTCTGAAATAGATAATGGGGCACAAGATCCTAATTTATCTACGTGGTCAGGAAAGGCCTCTCTGAGGAGGTGACATTCCTGCAAGACCCAAAGTTGGGGGAGCATTTCAGGCTGGGAAATTTGCATAAGCCAAGTCCCACAGCAGGAAGGAGAAGGAAGGAGGGGTGCCTGTCTGTGATTGCAGTATGGGATGCAGGGCGTTTGGCGAGAGAAGGGCCTTGAGGGCTATGGTGAATAGTCTAAAGTGCATGTGAGTGCCCTATGACAGGACCAGATGCCTGTTTTAAGTGGATTGCTTTGGCAGTCATGTGGCATTGGGCTGAAGGAGCAGGACAGGAATGGGGCAGAGAGAGCAGTTAGGAGGTGCCTGTAGAAGTCAAGGTGAGAGGGGATAGAGGCTCGGCCAAGGGCAGCAGTGGCAGAGGTGGCAGGAAGAGGGCAGGTTCGAGCTCTATTTTGGAGACAGACTCGCTGATGGATGGTTTGGCCGGGGGCAGGCGTGGGGGCCAGGAAGGACAGGGAGGCAGCAAGTGTGGCGCTGAGTTTCTGGCTTGAGTACCACTCATTCCCATGACTGCGCGTCCTCTAGGATGACTTGCTTCAGCACTCTACCAAAGGCCAACCTCCATCTCAGCCTCCTCCCGCCTAATAATACCCTCTTGGGTTCAGGAAGAGTCATTATCCTGCTCGTTCAGATGGATAAACTGAGGCATGCATCAGCAAACCACACTGCCCCTTAGGGAACCAATTGTATGAACCAAAGAGCCAGAGCTTGAACCCCCGGGTTGCCTTGAGTCACCAGAGTCACAAAGATGGAGTGTGAAGTCCAATTTTATCATACGTCAGGTGGTGTGACCTTAAACAAGTTGTAAAACCTCTCTGAGCCCCAGTTTCCTTATCAGTAAGATGGAGGAAATAACAAGATCTACCTCACAGTGTGGTTGCAAGGAGTGAGGGCATAGGCCCTCAGTCGGTATTAGTATCACTGTTTGCAGATCACAGAGCTCATACATGTGTCTGCCTCTTTATAAGCACATGTGTGCAGACACTCTGTATCTGCGTGTGCTTGTGGGCACAAAGCTGTTTGTGTGCCTACATCACAACCCCAGCAGATGACTAGGCCCTGCTGAGGTTTCAAGTCAAGACAGTAGCATGTTTGCTTACGTGCTTCTGTTTAGCCTTCTGAGCCATGCTCGGTGGTTGAAGTAGGAGCTTTTGTCCTCACTGGAACATGAGTGAGTTGTTGAGTTTGGAGCCAGCTGTGAAAGTCAGGGCAGGCTTGCCCTGTGAAGCCAGCGGGCTTCCACGTGCTCTGGCTGACCTGAATCGGGAAGGCAGGGAGCCAGAGGTGGGGGCTGAGAAGGGCTAGGGCTGGAGGAAAGGAGCTGAGGAGGAGGAGGAGGCCAAAGAGGGCCTAGGAAGGAATCTGGGTGCAGAAGGAAATACACACTCGGATCTGGAGTCTGGTGCATCCAGAGCCCCTTCTGTGGGTGGCTTTGGGAGCCTCCCCTTGCCCCCTCTCCCCACTCACTTCACTGAGACTGCTTTATGTTCCTGTTCCCAGGAGGCAGCTGGCACCGAGGGAGGCTGGAGGGGTGGTGGGGCGGGGCTCCCCACTTTGTGCCCAGAGCCATTCCGAAGGGTGTGTCCCAGCAGGGCACACACACACAGTGATTAGGGGGAGGAAGGAGTGGCATTCACTGTCCACTGCAGGACCCAGCCGGTGGGCTGGACAGCAGCCAGCTCTCCCCAGGCTCTTGGCTGCAATATCATTGGCCCTGGCACCACCCATAGCCTACCCAGGCACTCCTTCCAGTCCAGGGGCTGGAACCCTGGCTAGGAGGAGCCGCCTGGGGGTAAGCTGGGCTGGGCACCTCAACTCTGTGCACCCCTCCCTACAGCTTCCCTCCCACATCCCGCTCCAGCTGGGTTTGAAAAGGTGCTCCCATCCTTCCTCCTCTCCAAACAAGGCCCTGCCCTGCACTCTCTCCTTTTAGCCAGAAGCTGCATGCATAAACTGGCTCTATCCCATAGACCCCCTCCTGTTTTCTTAACCACTGAGAGAACCCTCTGAACCAGGCCAGCTGCTGGATTTCCCCAGTGACTCCCCCTCCTGCCTCCACTCCCCCACCTGACATGCCCTCCTCTCCTGCTCCCTGCAGCACCATCTTCCAGGCCTGCCCAGCCCCACTCCTCCTGTAGCCCTGTCCCTGTGAGCCTGCCTTACTAACTGCTTTGCAAAAGCACTGCCCTGTTCCTTATGCATCCACAGGGTGCTGGATGCACCTTGCCCCACTGGCCAGTCTGAGTGTGCTTTATCTGCCCCACAAGACGAGAGGCTCCGAGGTTGGCACCCCACTGCACCCACCCCACCTCCACCCAGGCCATTGAGGCAAACCCTTTATGGGCACACAGCAAACACTTCTGGATTCATACTGATTCCATCCAGGTCATGTATTGGCATCTTTACCTCCCGGGTCTGGGAGTGGAGTGTGGAGTTATGCTTCATTGGATATTTAACTAGTGCCTTTGTGGACAAAGGGATTTGACTTCTCAGTCTTTGGCTTGGGTGTTCCAGGAGTACCTGGTTTTTGATAAAAAGCTATGGAGTCATCCAGTCTTGGAAACTGTCCACCTCCTCTGATGAAGCACCCCTGCTTCTTCCCTTCAGCACCCAATTCCCTGACCTAGCAGCCTCTCCCCACCACATCCTGGCCACCCAGCCTCTCTCCCCTCACGCAGCAGTCCACAGCCCTCTTTCCACAGCATGGAGGGTCTGGCAGATGCATTCTAGTCCATTGTGGAAACGCCTGCTCCCCTGCCTGCAGCGGTGGGTATTTACAGTTTTAGAGGGAACCACAGAGAGAGAGCCGACCCTTCCTGCCTTCGTGATGCAAGTTTGCCTGCCTCTCTGGGGCAGGCTCCCTGCAGGGCATACCCCGAGAAGGAATGAATCTCTAACATTGCAGGCACCTGTTGGAGGAGATAGTTTTGTCTGAACCATCTTTCTAGGGCTCTGCAAATCACAGCCTCATCCCTGGACCTTCATGGCCAACGTACCTTTGAGATTTACTTCTGGTTTCAGGATCCTTTAAGGCTCATGGCCTGCCCAGGAAGAGTGGCAGAAGCCGTGGAAGGCCAAGCACCTCATTGGACTCTTTTGTTTTGTGCTTATTTTCCATGGCACCAGGGGAAGATGATCAACAGGAAAGATTCACTCCCCTGGCGCTTCCCCCATTTCTGAGAACGGTCAGCAGAGGTATCAAGGCATTAATGGTTATTTCCTTCAGGTGACCAGTCAGTTCCAGGGTAAAAGAGGCCTGACAGCACCCAGCTGGCCAGAACCTCCCAGGTGGCAGTTTTCAAGAAGGCTTGAAGGAAAGGTTTGTGTGAGGTTTGAAGGAAAGGCCTGGGAGAGGGTGTTTGGCCACACCTCTGTGATTGGCGGCTGGCCCACCCCAGTGTGGACTGCTGGAATCTCCAGTTGGCATTTCTGAGTCAGCCTGCGTGATATGTGTGTTTGTTCGAGGGGAAGGGGTGTCTGTGGGTCCCACCCACAAGGTCTCATGACCCCCAGCGGAGGAGGGAGCTGCAGTGCTGTGGTTACTTCCTGCACTCCCTCTTTTTTTTGTTACTTAAAGGATTGCTGTGCAGTGTTTGATTTGGTTAAGTTACACTCACGACCCTGTAAGGAGAAAACATATAATTCTAGTAATTTTATTGGGCTTAGGTTTCAGGCAAATGGAAATAAAATTGCCTCTAAAAAGACAGACACGCTGAATTGAATAAAACAATAATAATAAAAAGCCTCCCTTGCTTTGAGATAAGTGGTAAGTCATTTTGTGAAGTACTAGAGAAAGAGAGGGGGGGAAAACCCACAAAAAATAAAACGGAGGAACCCGGGAGAAAAGAGGGGAAAAGCAAAGCTCCTCCACCGCCCTTGCCTTTATTTCTGCTTTACTTTTTCCAAAGAGCTTAATTTGGTGTCATAAAGTGAAGCGTAACCCGCGAGTGGTGAGATCGTCCTGTCCTGCGCTTGACAGTACAGGTGGACCAAAGGGGCTCCCGGCCAAATACTTCTGGTTGGAGGGAGGGGAGGGAGTGCTCGCTCAAAACCACTCCTGGAATGGCTTAACTCGCCCAGCACGAATCAATGACAACCTCCCGCCGGCTGCGGCAGGCTCCCGCGAGCAGCGCGGCCGCGTGGATTCACAGCCCGGGACCCTGGCAGCGCTCAGGACACGGCCCGGGCACGAGCGCGGCGTCCCCCGGGCGGCCAGGTGGGTCTGCGGCGACCTCGGCCCGCCTCTGGGCTAGGATGGGGGCTCTGGGGAGCCCAGCGGCCGGGCCGTGGGGAGGGGGTGGGGAGGAAGCCCTTCCGGGCGGCCGGGAGAGCTCGGGCGCTGCGGGCATTCTCACTACGCGCTGCGGGGACCCTGTGGCCGGGTGGCCGCGGGGCGGCTCCGGCTGGCGCGGGTGGCGGCGTCCGCAAAGCGTTCAACCCCCCGCCTCGCCGGAGCTCCTGCGGGGCGTGGGGCGGCGCACCTCTTCCGAAATAGGAGAGAGGATCTGGAACTCTGCAGAGAGCAACTCTCGCCGCTGCCCCATTGCCGCCGGCCCACGCCAGCGGGCTCCTTTGGGGCGAGGGGCCAGCGGAAGGAACGTAAGGGCACTCCGAGAGGGAGTTGCGGGTGTACATTGGTAGTTTAAATTGTCTCCCCCAAGAATGCTTGGTCCTCCTGAGCGTCAGATGCAAAACTTAGGGACGGGAGGGAGGGGGGACAAAAGCCATGGCAACTTGGCAAAAGTCGAGGTCCGGCGATACGGGCAGAAATTAAAGGAGCGATTGGCAGAAGTCCAGCTAGGTGCGCGGCAGGAGTCCCGTCAGGTCCCTGGGCTCAAATCGCGGGCTGAGCTGGGTGGGTGGGGGGCCCTTCCCTGGGCGCCAACCTGGGGGTGAGTGGATGGGGAGCACTCCCACCCGAGCAGGCGAGTCGAGCTGTAGTCTCCCAGCTCCGGAGGCGGCCCGGTGTGGGTGGCGCAAAAGGACTGACCCCGTGCGTCCCCACTCCCGCGGGCGCCCGGGCCCGCGTCACCCTATGGAGCGCCTGAGTTCCTGCAGGCGGGCGCAGCGGCCGCGGGGCTGGCCTGGGAAGGACGATGGAGAGAGCTTCCCCCTAGCCCAGCACCCACGCCCTCCCGCCCGCCGCCCACCCCGCGCGGAGCATCCAGCGTCGGGTCCCCCACTCGGTGCTCTGTGGTGAGGGCTCCGGGATCGCTCCTTTCTGTTCCTGGCTTCCGTTGTCCCGGCTGTGTCTGTGCCGGCAGGCGGGTGGGCAGCGGGCGGCTGCCTTCTTTCTTTTAATAGCCGGTACCCAGCTTCGCGCAGAAGGAAGCCCCACTCCCGCGACTTATTGGTCGGCTAGTGGCAGACCACTTCCAGTTCTGCTAAATGAGGAATTTTGAAAATGGAAAGGAAGTGGTTGAAACAATCGAGCAGTTTCTCCAGATGAGATAGAAGATTTTTTGGAAGGGGGAGGGGCGCGCTGGCTTGGAGGTGGTAAAGCCTCTGCCAGGTTCAAGTTTCAGCTCCACTCCCTCCGACCCCCTTCTTTCACCCAGTTAAATCCTCTCTGGGCTTAGAAAGGCTCAGGAACCCCCGCTGGGTGAAACTCCAGGAAAGAAAAGTAGCCCCAGTGCCGGTCCTCCCCGCTTAAGGCACAACCTGGGCTGCATAGAAAAAGAACTCACTCTCCCAAAAAAGACTCATATTAGGCCACATCAGATATGAATCATTAGCCCCACTTTGCAGATGGGAAAACTAAGGCTCAAATGGGTTAAGTACATTGTCCAGGTAGTAGCAGAGGCAGGATTGAAAGCCACTCATTGTACCCCACATCTTTTAGAATCTTACACTTTAACTGGGGAGACAGGAATCGCCTTGGTATAATTATAGTACAACAGAAAATAGTATGTGTTACACTTAATATTAACTTTTTAAATGTCATTTTCTTTTTAAACAGTCATTTATTCAACGCTATTGTATTGTTCACTGTATGTGTCCAGGTAGTATGCTAAGTGCTGGGCATACATCAGTAAGTGAAATCAGACGGGATCTCTGGCCTCTGTCAATGGGAATAGTAATAGTAATAGCACAACCCTCAAAGAGTTGGATGAAGTGAAATGGAGCCTGGGAAGGAGCCTGGGAAGCATTGCTGTTGAGAAGCAGCAGCAGGAGGCCTGGATGAAGAGGAGGAGAGGGAGAAGGAAGGAGAGGAAGGAGCGGGGAAGTTAGAATGACTGGAGTCTCCATGCTGCAGTCACCAGGACTTGTCCCTGGTTCAAGGGGATGCAGTGGAGTGCACACAGCACAGTCAGCCTCTGCCCCAAGTGCCCAGGAAGCTGTTTGAGCCCCTGCTGTTCAGATTATTCATTTAGGGTTTACAGTTGTGGGTTTCGAAGAGTCTGCACTTTTGGCACATGCCAGCTGGAGATGACAAGAAGAGGCCCAAACAGTCTCTGAGAGTACTGGCATCTCTCTGGATCAGTGCTGGCGGGGCTGAGAACTGTCCCAGGGTGTCACCCTCCTGATGCATCTGCCCACTTCCTCGGTGGCCAGGATGGCATTTTCATAGGACTCGAGTTTAGCTTCAAGCGCCTGCCCTTACCTTTGGGGAGGGAAGCTTGTATACACTCACAGGACTTGTTGGTAGCAAAGCCAAGACTAGAACCCAAGTCTCTAGACTGTACATGGTTCACAGAGCAGCTCACTTTGGCCTTCCGGGGCGGTTTTAGGACTCAACTGAAAGACCCTTCATCCACTTACATCTCCACTTACAATGCCATTTCCTGAGAATCCTGTCCTCCTTCGTTTTAGCTGACCAGACATATCTGGCCTAATAGAATGGTGTTGGATGGATGTTTGAGACAGAGCAGCCATAAATAATCTGGGGCGTTTGGCCTGTTAACTCTCCTTCCATCCTGAATGGTGTAATAGGTGTAAGATAACTACCTCTAAAATTAACTATCACTTTTGTGAGGAAGGTGAACTGATAAATCTTGCCTTGAAGCTATTACCCATCTGAGTGATGCTCTGGGACTTCCTTCCCCAGAATTGTTACCGACTCTTGCTAGAAGAATAGTTTTTTTCTACTTCCTTTTAAAAAAAAAAAAAAAAAAAAAATCCTGGGTTTGAGGTCACAAGATCATATTGCATACTACCTTGATGTCATGCTGCCAGAATAAAGGCATTTTCCCCCAATATTGAGATTATCAGCTTGATAAGGGCCGTGAGCACCCGGCTGGCTGTCCCAGTGTTTACAGCAATTACACAGGTGTATAATTGCATGGGGATGTTTGTTTGCTCAGCCCTTGCTCAGCCAGGCAGCCCTACAGGTTGGGCCAGGGAGAGAGCTGTTCAGTTTATTTTCCTTTGGCTGGGAACTGTGGAGATGAATAGAGGGAGGGGAATCGGGTTGAGAGATTGTTGCCAAGAGCAATTTGGAGTCTCCTTCGTATTAGTCAGAGATTGTGTTTTTCCTTTCTAAAGCCGCCTGCTTCATAGTAACTTCCATGGGGGATTTCTTTTCCATCGTGTGTGTGTGTGTGTGTGCTTGTTAATTTTTGTTTGATTTTTAACTTGCTGCACTTCTCATGACTTAGCAAAAAAAAAAAAAAATAGCATGGGGAATGTGTGATGAAACAGGCCCTTTATATCATACATTCTGCATGTTATTGCTTAATAAATTTGAATACTGATAGACCCTGAGGTATCATGATGGAGTGAAATGAGTAATTCCTTTGAAGGGAGAGTTTATCTTCAGTGGATGACTTTCAAAATTGCAGCATAATTTCACTTTCCCGCTGTACATCTTGATCTTGTGTTTAGATAAATAGGAATGCTTGCTCTCTTCTGTCATTTTCCCTTTTGTTCCATTTGGAAGGCCCCCTCCATCTAGGCCCTGCTTGGAAGGGGATCAGCTAGAGTGGGCCTCCTTCCACCTCATCCGCACCCCTGCACCTCCCTCCTCCATGCCGGAGGCCAGCTAGTGAGAAGGAGGTTCCCCCCGTGGGATAAGAGCTGCCCCCCAATGGTGGCTTGGCTTGTGTGTGCATGGAACACAGAACAGGAAAGCTTGCATGACCACAGGCTGCCCCTCCTAGGCCAGGAACCCTGGAGCAAGCTGTAATTCATCAGTCAATAACTGAGTCCATTTGAGTGGAGCAACTCCGAGACTCCAAACTTGAAAAATTACCTAATAATACGGTACACGATCTATGTCGGCTTTTCCAAATTAGATGCAAACCAGATGCAAATGTACATGTGGCCCTCCCAAATGATATCATATAACTGGACTTGGCCTTAGGAATATCTGTGCTGCCTACAAATATGCATTGTACACGTACATGCAGGGCTATTGCTTTCTTGGCTGTGGATTCTGGCTGACAATTCTGTTAAATTGTTTCTGGAGACGACAGGTTGGTCCATTGGTCTTTCTGGAGCCACTGGAAGAAGTCACTGGAGAGATGACAGTGGTCTCAGCTCCTGTTGACACTTGCCATCCATAAGCCCTAGGGAAATCTAGCAGAGGCCGCCTCTATTAAACAGAACCTAAACAATAGAAACTTTTCTAATGTTTGTTTTGTTTGTTTTTCTTAATAAAACAGTAAATAAAATCTATTGAGATATAATTCACGTAGCATATAATCCACCCATTTAAAGTGTAAATTCAATGGTTTTTAGCATATTTGCAGGGATGTGTAACCATTACCATAATCAGTTTTATAGTATTTTGATTACTCCAAAGGAAATACTCTACCCATTAGCAGTCACTGCCCATTTCACCCCAAGCCCATCCTAGGTTACCAATAATCTCCCTTTTGTCTCTATAGATCTGCCTATTCTGGACCTTTTGTATAAATAGAATCAGATAATATGTGGTCTTTTGTGACTAGTGTCTTTCAACTAACCTAACACTTTTGAGTCATTAGCTTTGTAGCATGCATCAGTACTTCATTTCTCTTTATTGCTGAATAATATTCCTTGTATGGATATACCATATTTTATTTACCCATTCATAATGAAATTTACCCATAATGGATAAATCTATTTACCCGTGATGGATATTTAGGTTGTTTCCATATTTGGCTTCTGTAAATAATGCTGTTTTGAACAATCATTTGCAAGTTTTTGTGTGGACCTAGGTTTTCATTTCTTTGGGATATATACCTAGGAGTGGAATTGCTGGATCATATGGTAACTTGATAGTTACCCTTTGGGAAACTACCAGAATGTTTTTTTACAGTGGCTGTACCATTAGACATTCCCACCAGCAGGTATGTGATGGTTCCAGTTTCTCCATATCCTCACCAACACTTGTTGATAAAATGACCTTTTTATTGTAGCCGTCTTATTTTTAAGGGTTTATATGCTCAAGGGAGCAGTAGCCAGGAAATATTCTCAGATCAGCTCAGTCATGCTTGCTTTCTATA
Organism: Hylobates moloch; assembly: GCF_009828535.3. NCBI lineage: Eukaryota > Metazoa > Chordata > Mammalia > Primates > Hylobatidae > Hylobates > Hylobates moloch. The sequence continues at coordinate 31,430,743 of NW_026652280.1, forward strand.
GGTATAGTGAGAGTCATTCAGACTTCTTGAGCATCCTGCACACCCTGGTGTTTCCTTTGCATGTACCAGAGCTCTATACTGAGCTTTCCCTCTATGTTCCTATAAGACAGTCGCTTTGTATGGCTGGGTACTGTATTTCATGCTGATATTTCAGCTCCACAATGAAATCATTTTGTCCCAGTTTTATGCCTATGGGACTAAATAGGATAACTAACGCTCTTAACAAAGACAAATTTGAGCCAGCTGGCATGGGGGAACTCACCTAGTTTGAAGACTACCAAATATTACCAAAAAAAAAAAAAAACAACTATCCTTTCATTAGAACATCCTAAGTCCTGGTCATTAGCCATTCTGTGGCATCATGTTCAGTGTAGCCAAACCTGAGGACCAGAAATGAATTCCAGTGCTTCTTGGAAGTTATCATAATGGAATTTGGCTTGTATGACCTAAGAGCAGCCTGGACTATGCTCTGCTATGAATGGACTCTTCACTATCAAATAGTGCTTAGTCTAGCAGTTCCTAAACCTGATTACATGTTGCAATCACCTATAAAGTCTTTTAAAAGATTACAGGCGGCCGGGCACGGTGGCTCACGCTTGTAATCCCAGCACTTTGGGAGGCCGAGGTGGGCAGATCATGAGGTCAGGAGATCGAGACTACGATGAAACCCCGTCTCTACTAAAAATAAAAAAAAAAAAAAAATTAGCCAGGCGTGGTGGCAGGCACCTGTAGTCCCAGCTACTCGGAGAGGCTGAGGCAGGAGAATGGCATGAACCGGGAGGCGGAGCTTGCAGTGAGCCGAGATTGCACCACTGCACTCCAGCCTGGGCGACAGAGCGAGACTCTGTCTCAAAAAAAAAAAAAAAAAGATTACAGGCCGGGTGCTGTGGCTCACGCCTGTAATCCCAGCACTTTGGGATGTGGAGGCGGGCGGATCACTTGAGGTCAGGAGTTCGAGACCTGCCTGACCAATATGGTGAAACCCCATCTCTACTAAACATACAAAAATTAGCTAGGCGTGGTGGCGCGCACCTGTAATCCTAGCTACTAGGGAGGCGGAGGCAGGAGAATCGCTTGAACCCAGGAGGTGGGGGTTGCAGTGAGCTGAGATGGGACCACTGCACTCCAGCCTAGGTGACAGAGCAAGACTCCATCTCAAAAAAATAAAAAATAATAAAAGATTATAGATGCCCATGCCTACCCAAGAAGTACTGAAGTTGAATCTCAAGGGAGGCCACCGGGTGCCTGGAGGTGATTGTGGTGAAGTCTGAGAACACTTTTTAACCTCTCTTTGCCTCAATTTCCTGACTTGAAATGGGGAGTTGGATGGATTACGCTGGTGTTCTCCACAGAGATTCATACAGCTGGCTCAAGCACAACAGATCTGTGTGGGTCTGGTTCTGCACAAAATTTTATTTGTAAAAGGGGCTTCTGCTGCTGAAAATGATTCAGAGAGCCCTTAAGTAGATGGTTTCTGAAGTTCAGCTTTGACCATTCTGAGTGTTGAGGACAATTTTCCCAACTTCTCGGAGGAGGATTAGCAGAGTCATCCAAATGGCCGTTACTTGGTAAGACAGTCACACTCTTCAAGGGCAAGGACCAGATCACCCGTGTTGTTGCCCTGTTGTTGTCCCCAGTCACGTGTGCACAACTGTGATATGGTAGGATTGACCTAGCATCACTTTCTTCTCCCTCCCCACTCAGGGTCATCCCTGCCCACTTCCCTTAAAGCCCCCAGAGCTTTGCTCCTCTTCTTCTATTATTATTTCTAATAGCGGCCCAGAATGTCACTCATTCAACCAACATTTCTCAAACACCTCCTGTAAATGACAAAGTGACTAAAGCTCCATTTCTGTCCTCAAATAATGCACCAGCACATTTTAAGCAGAGAAGCAGCCTGAGGTTAATCTCTAGAGGTGCAATTTCAGGGCTCCTTGATTGGGATGAAGGAGGATTTTGGAGAGGCCTGCATTCACAGCACGTAGGTAAAGCGACTCCACCTCTAACCCTGTCTGCAAGCTCTGCTCCCTTACCCTCCCCTGCTGGGGCTCTGCCATCAGCAGGCTGCTCAGAAAATGCTTCTGTCATCCCTGGTCTCAGCCAGAGACCGCCCTCCTCCTCGACTCCCACCTGCTAGGGAGCAGGCAGGCAGAGGAGGGAAAGGGAGGGCCGGTTTATCCGGAGATCTGAGCTCCACACTCCAGCCCTTGGCTTACACCCCATAACCCTGACTGGACAATTCACAGGACAGCTGTGCTGTAGGGACTGAAATAATCACAGTTTATTAAAGCTGTCAGGGGGCGGGGAAGTGGGGTGGAGGAGGGATCAAGGGTTGCATTTCTGCCTTTCAACAAGAGAGAGGCCAGGTGAGGAAACTTGAGGCCAGGCCTCCATGCAGTGCCGTGCCTGGCGCCTCTCCCTCCCTTCCGGGCAAATGCACACACCAGTGACGTTAGAGACACTGCTTTGGGGTGTTTTGAGAGTTTTTGTTTGTTTGTTTTTTGTTTTTTTAATAGAAGGAAAAACCTTGAAGTTTCACTTGAATAGGGATTAATGTCTCTGTGGCCTGGACCTGCAGAGGAGGAGAAATTCTAGAAGGGTGGAAGTTGCAATTAAAGGAAACGGGTCTGATCTGCCTCCGACTGATCAGGCAGGGCTCCTCAATTGGCAGCTTTGAAAGGAACATGTTTGGGGTAGTTTTCTGGGCATTGCTGGTTTTTTTTTTTTTTTTTTTTTTGGACTTTCTCTGGGTGTGTGTGTGTGTGTCCTCAGTTAATACCTAAACGTTGGTTCTAACCAGGAGATGGGGACATTGGGAAGTTACGAAGCCACATGAGTGTGTCTTTGACCTTTGGTTTTTCACCACTCTCCTTTGGCAGTTTTTTTGGAGGGCAGTGAAATGGGCATTTGCAGCACACCTTTTCTTCCCCCTGGTATCTTCATGCTTTTCCTACACTGCTCAAATTCCTCTACCCACCCGCTGAGACCCACCCATCCAGGAATCTGTGTTCTGAAATCACCCCATCTAAGCTCTCAGCACCCTTTCAAAGCCCTCACCTCATCCCCTCGTTCTGATGATCAAACCTAGTTGTTAGGAAAAGCCAGTTCTTTGCACGAATTCACATTAAGGTGTGGAAGAGACACTCACTACCACATGGTCCCCTTCTCAGGGTGTCTGTATTCGAAAGAGAAGGCTTACCTGCGCACACTTCTTTTAAAAAAAAATTATTTCAATAGCTTTTAGGGTACAAGTGGTTTTTGGTTACATGGCTGAACTATATAGTGGTGAATTCTGAGATTTTAGTGCACTCCTCACCCAAGTAGTATACATCGTACACAATATGTAGTTTTTTTATCCCTCACCCCCTTCCTACTCTCCCACTTCTGAGTCTCCAGTGTCCATTATACCACTCTGTATGCCTTTGCGTACCCATCACTTAGCTCCCACTTATAAGTGAGAACATACAGAATTTGGTTTTCCATTCCTGAGTTACTTCACTTAGAATAATGGCCTCCAGCCCCATCCAAGTTGCTACAAAAGACATTATTTTGTTCCTTTTTATGGCTGAGTAGTACTCCCTGGTGTATGTATGCCACATTTTCTTTATCCACTCATTGGTCTATGGGCACTTAGGTTGGTTCCATATCTTTACAACTGTGAACTGGCCAGCAGACATTTCTAATGGTGGGACTCAGGCACGAGGAAAAAGCAAAGTCAGGCACTCTGGGCAGTGCATGGGGTCAGTTGTTTATTCAGGGAAGGGGACTTCCTAGACCACTTTAATCATGCCACATTTCTAGCCACTTGTGAAGCCGGTGCATGGGAACAGCCTGGCAGGTGGCTAAATGGAGAGGAGGATGAAGGGCCAGAGTGAGGGCACCTTGCGGGGAACAGTCGGTTCGGGGAATTGCAGGGAAAACCAGGAGCTTCCCAAAGGTCAAGCTGAACTGGACAGGCCAGAGGCTGATGTTCAGGCAGGCAGGAGTGATTTCCTGTAGGCCTGTGGAGCTCTTCATGGTAACAGTAGATACGACCCAGGGAAGGTTGGAGAACAAATGGAGCGAACATAAAGGTGGAGCTTACGGGGTCCTCCAGATGACTCAGGCCTTGGGGAGGAGGCCCCTTGGCTGGGCTGGGTGGCCTGTGGCCGGACCTTGTGGACACACAGCTGTGGGGTTCTCAAATCCGCTGCCTCTTTCTCCCTCCCTTCTCCCGCCACTGCTCCCTGCCGAGGGGACAGCTTCTCTCCTTGTTCCCTCTCATCCCTCCTCTCCCACTCCTGTGGCGCACCCTCTGAGTGAACCTGGCTCCAACTCTTGGAAGCTTTTCCAATAACACAGTGGTGAACTCTCTGCAGCCCCAGGCAGAGGAGAGGAGCTGAGCGTCGGCCAACCCTAAAGCCCATGCTGAGATGAAAGGCCGAGTGAGCCTCACGTAGGGGGAACCGAGGGGAGAACAGTGGGGCCCTGGGAGGAGAAATGCTGGCCCACAAGGCCTTCCTCACAACCAGTGGGGGCCATCAAAGGTGATGCCTCATGAGCAAAGACAAAGTAGCACCTACTGTGTGCGGACCCCATGCTGACCCCTGTAGGACACCCATGCAGATCTTTGGCCCCTTCCTTCTAAAGGGTTGTCATCCATTTAGCCAGGTAAGACCAGAACTAAAAATGAAGCAAGATTCTATAGAATCAGGCATGACATTCAGCTGAGTGGTACAAGAGAGACGGTGCTGTTCAGTGTCAGAGCAGGGGGAGGAGGTCTCGACCAAGGGCTCAGGGGAGCCTTCAGGGAGGTGCTCTGAGCTGGGACTGATGATGAAGCAGTGTGGCACAGCCTCTTAGCACATAGGCTCTGGAATCAGGGCCTGGTTCAAGTCCCACCTCTGTCATCTGCAGGCTCCGCGGCCTTGGACTAGTTACTTAACCTCTCTGTGCTATAGTTTCCCCATTTGCAAAATGGGGATGGAGCCTCCTAGGGTTGATGTGAAGACTGAATGAGGAAAGCCATCAGTGCCTGGCCTGTTGTGCACACTCCATAAGTGGTGGCCTTCAACATTTGCACAGAACCTTCACTGAGCCACACACATCTTCCTTCATTGCTCTTGCCCTTGAACCTTGAAGGTTCTCTGTTCCCTCCCCCTTTCCTCCTCCCTCTCCCATCTCTATTTCTTTTGCTCCCCCTTCTTCCCTGCCCTAAGGCTGCAGATGGTCACTCTGACCTGGGCCCAGGCAGAAAGGTAGAAGTCATTTTCTCTGTTTCCTGAGGCCAGCAAGACTTTAGAGCCTCCACACAAATGCTCGGCCTTACAAGGGACTCCAAGAGGAATGCCCTTACCAGGTTGAAGAACTCCACAAACTCAGCATAGAGCTCTGGTCTTCCCCCCTTTCTCCCAGCACACACCTCTCCTCAGAGGGACTGATGAAACCCAAAGCAATGGAAATGTCACATGCCACTCAAATAACAAGCCTGGTTCATCACAATGTCCCACTGCAAGCAGGTGTCCCCATGTAACGAGAAGCCGATGAGGGCATCTCCCCTAGGGAGCTAGAATGGGCTGAAATTTTTGAGACCAGCTAAGCAACACACTGTGGAAGTCAGGACAGGCTGGAGTCCACTATCAGTTCCAGGTGATTGGATTCAAGAGCCGCTGAGGGTCACACTGTCTAGGGCTGTCCTCAGAGCCCCACTCTCATAAGGACAAAGGAGAGTGATGCCCAGGGCTGTCTTTAAGCCCCAGGCTATCAGAGGGTATATTAAAGACACGGGTGTTCTGATGTGATTAATAAGACCCTCCTTAGACCTGTCTATGACAAAATCCTGGTCTGCTCTTAGACTAAATCATTTACCAATGATAGTCAAGAATTATCTCATAATGGATTTTTTAAAGTAATTATTACCAGAGACTGAGAACAGGTAATAATAACGGGGAAAGTCAGCATGAGAGGTAATAAAGGAAAATAGAAAATACCTGTATGTAAATTTTTGAAATGATATCCTTTGAAGAAATCAAATGATATAAAAAATGATGTATCCCTGAAGCATAGTCCTGGCCCAATGTGCAGTACTCCCTGGGAGCCTGACTGCACGGTGCGCCGTGCTTCTCTACTGACCCTGCCGCCAGCATGCCAGCTCCCCTCCTCTTGGCAGGGCCCTTCCAGGATCACTTGCCCAAAGCACACTAGGTAAAGAGAGTTGCACGATGATACCTTGCATTCTTAGAATGCATGGCTAGCCACCTCAGTGCAGCCACACCACACCAGAGTGTATCTGCTGTACAGTGTCTCCTGGTGCTGCCCAGGCAGGGTTCTTGCCCTGGATCACCTTGTCTACTGGGGCCACCTAATGAGGGGCAAGGCAGACAATGTTAGGATATCAGAAGCCCTCCTGGTTTAAAAGTTCTTCCCTGGTGGATGGTGGACCCAGAATAAGGATCTGTCTGACCCCCAAGACCAACTCCACAGTGCTTCACTGCCTCTCCAGCCATCATATTGTTATGGCCAGCACCTCTGTTATCCTTCCCCTGTCTGCTGTGATCTGGGGAACAGGGTTAGCCGAATCCTGAAACAAGTTGCCATTTACACCATGGCACAGAGGGCTGTCCCTGCACCCCATGAAGGGGGTTCCCTAGCAAGGCAGCCAGCCACCAGTGGCACAAGCGTGCAAAAACAGATGTCTGTAAGGCAGCCAGAGGGAGACGCACCTTTCAGGGCTGGGGCCACCTTCTTCCTAGGGACACTATCTTGTCCAGAATTCCATTCAGGAGTGAGATCCCTTCCGTGGCTTCCACAGCAGGAAGCCCTTACTGGATAAGAATCCAGTTAGATCTGGGTTCCAGCCTCAGTTCACCCACTTTCTAACTGAGTCACTGTGGACTACTTGGAACTTCTGAGTCTCAGGTTGTTTATCTGTTCAGTGGGATAATCATAGCTGTCCTCTGAGCTGATGAGAAAATCAAAAAGATAAATTATGCGATATATCTAGCACACAGTAGCTATAATTTTGAAAGTAGTTTTTGACTCAGAGCTCCCATGCAGCAAACCTCTGCCCCTCCCCCTGTTTCCCAGTGGCCCCTGCATTTTGCCTGTGACCGCGGCATTTCTCCTGCCACGGCTGATGAAAGCTGAGGGTGTGGCTCAGCAGTTGCTGCTCCTGCCTTGAACTGGCCCTAGACTCCATCCTGGTTGTCCCAACTGGCCACTGCTGCTGTCCTCAGAGCAGAGAGGTGGAGAGAGGGGAAAACTGCAAGGGGCTTTCTCCCAACCAGTGTTAAAATTCTGCCTGTCCATTCCCAAAAGCTGTCCTTGCTTTCCTGCTTTCTCACCCACCCCTGCTCCTTGAGGAACTGGAGCCCCCTGGGCTGGCTCAGATAGCACTTCACAGACACCAAACCAAAAATGCCAGCCAGCATCCTATCAGGATTCCTGGGTCTCAGCTACCTGAGGGTGAGTGCTCAGCCTTAATCCCATGGTGCTGGAACCATTCAGCCCACCATCTCCAAACCCCTGCGGGTGCCCAGAGACCCTGGTAATCCTCACACAGGCCAGAACAGCAGGGGGCAATGCAGATTCACCCCACCCCCTTCCAGCTGGCTCCTCTGTAGTGATAATGAACTTAATATACGATAAACAATAACTGAGTAGTAAAAACATGTGCAAAAGGTAATTAGTAACAAAACACCATGGTTCTCAAAGGTGGTTGGTTGCATTTTGCTTGGCTCTAAGGACTGTGGTGCAGATTCTATTCCAGCATGTGCTGTTGACTTCCGGGAAAGGTACCTGCTACTCAGTGTCTCCTAATACGTTCACATGAGGGACCCATTCCCACTGCCTCCCATCCCAGTCTTGCCCGAGGGTTGCAGTCAGGCAGACAGACTGCAGGCTTTGTTCGGCTTTTTCCTCACCTCCAGAGAATCCGACATTTCTAGGTAGAGGTCGCCATGCCCCAAAGTAACTGATGCCAATTAAAGGGGCCCAGCCTGCCTGGAGAGTTGGGGAGATATTACCCAGCCTGTGATCCCCAGGTCATGGGGTTAACGTGACAACTGAAATGATTCCTCACAGAGAGCTTTGCCTTAATTGGCATATTTCCTGGCTGGCTGAGCCCTGCAGGAAAGAAACCATCTCACTGTCCCTAGGCTCATCACCTCCTGTCCATCAGGGACCCCAGAGCTGAGCATCAAACATAAAATATGAGAGAAACAACCCTTCACATTAATAAAAAAAAAATTGTAATATGCATGTTTGTGTTTACAATCTCATTAATAAAAACATACATGATCATTTCTAAGGAGAGCTCTTTTATAATGATGCATCCTGCAGCACTTACTTCTATATTCACCATTCTTATACTGCTCAGAGCCTGAACTACAAAATTAACCATAAATGTTACCATAAGACTAACTCTTCAGTATTGTCTTCCCTGTTTGAAAGGCTGGGTTCTCTGGGCAGCCAACCAGGAAGCAGTTTAACATGCAGGATGTTTGTTAGGAGTGTTCAGGGGATCAACTCCTGCAAGAGGCAGGGGGAGGGAGGGAGACGCTGCAGCAATGCCAGCCCTACCACTTATGCCAACCCCACAGGGACCTCTGGGGCTGAAAGGGCCTCTTCAATTTTGTCCCAGCTTGGGCCAAAACGCCCAGGCCTCTGATGCCCTGTGTAGTCGCTGAATGTGTGGTTCTTGGAAGGCGTGACTTTGGGCCAGGTGGCTCTCTGCAACCCTGATGGGGCTGTTCTGAGCTGAGGGCTGAATGCTGACCTTGCTCCCAGCAGCTGGGGTCCCCATCTGGGTGGCTCATCTCTGTGCCCTCTGCAGCCTGGATGTGGCTCATTTTTCTCATTCATTTGTAAACTTCCTAGAGGGAGGAAGTATATCCTATATTGTTTTCTCTGTCCCCCTTTCAACCCTTAGCATGGAGCTGAGCATTTGATGGGTGATCACAAAGCAATCAGTGATCCACATGGAGGTATAGCTATAGGCATCAGGCTTGCTTCCTCTCTGTGTCTGGGGGCAGCTCACCCAGGTGCCCACAGCTGCCAGGAGAGAGATGCTACAGCCCAGGGTGTCAGCCCCCTCTGGACAGAGCCCCAAGGACAGGTTCGACCACCCCATAGATCCACATCCCCTCCTGCAAGGAGTCAGGGTCCAAGAGGGAATATTTCAACTTTCTTGTGTGTGGTGGGAGTAGGGGGTGGTTAGAGTGCATGCAGTACATAAGCAGCTCCCATCTGGTCTGTTCATTCACTCATCCGCTCATTCATTCATTTGCTGAGCAGCTACAATGGTGCTAATAGAGTGGAGGCTTAGGTGTGGGAAGTTCTTCTTCCTCCTGGGTTGGACTGAATATACAGCAGGACAAGAATCCTGGAAGCCCAAAGTAGCTAGTTCATTCACTGGGAGGCCCCTCCCCACCACCTGAACTCCAACCCGTGCATTTTGCTGCCCATTTCGGATACTTCACCAGAGCATGTTGTAACATATTAAGTCAGTAATCACAGGGATTACTGTGATCCCAGCCCTCACCAGCCTCAGCTGCTCTGGGCCTTCTCAGAAGAGTTGGCTGCAACCATCTGGCACCATTAATTTAATGGTGCCTCTTGCTTGGAGGCCCCTTATACAGGGAGCTTGCACGTGGACAGGACAGCATAGATAGTCTCGCCCTCCACCTCCCACATACCCTACTGCAGCAGCTGTTTGCCTATAAAATAAAGATGAAACAACTACATTTTTAACAAAAGAGAAAAAAATGACCAACAATCAGCCAAAGGTAGGAAAATGGTAATATCAATTGTCGACCATCCATTCAGTTGAATATTATACGCCATTAAAATAACAGATCCAGACACTGTACAGCAACATGGACTGGGTTCTGAGACCCTGAAGAACTGTGCTGCCCACACCTCTGTGCCTACACTGGGCTGTGCTGGCATTGCTGTTGGTCCCAGAAGATCTCAGTTTCCACAGCCTCTGAGAGGTTTGGTCATGGCAACATGAACAGCCAGATCTAGATGGCTCCAAGCTCAGCTGGCTTGGCTGCAGGAGCCTGGCACCTCCTCCCCACACCTGCAGGAAACCTTCTGTTATGCTGTAAGTCACCAGGGACTGCAGCATGTCACTGGGCCCCAGGCACAGGTCAGCTCAGGCCTTAATGCTGTATCCTCCAAATCCATGGGTCTCCGCTGCTGCTTGGTGAGAACACTGTCTCCCCTAAAGCCATCCTGAGCCCTCGGGACACCAGAGCCACTCTGTGCCCAGCACAGCCTTTGCCCTCTCCCTGCACCCACATTGTCCTCAGGGCCCAGGTCCCCCGCAGTGCTCAGCCTCTTTCCTAAACCCTTATTTCACAGATGGAAACCTGCCTCTCAGGCCAGATGATGGCTCACACCATCAGTCTTGCTGTCTCCTACCTGTACCCAGCCTCTCATTCAATCCAAAAGCCTTCATGTGAATTGCTGCCCATCAGTTTCACATGCTACTAAATCCAGAATCCCATTTGCCCTAGGGAGACACCCTTATAGAGCTACTGTTACTGCAGGTATGTACCAATGGGAGGCATCTCATCCAGGCTCAGAGGGAGCTAAGAAGTGGATACAGGGTCAGTAAAGTGTGGGGGCTGGGAGTAGTTCTAGTGTGTGCATCACTTACATTTGCCTTTAATATTTTGGTACAGTAAGTGCATTATTTTTAAAAAAAGAGTATTAAGCCAACTTGAAAAGATGTGTAGAAGTTTTGAGACACACAAGAGCAGCTGGGACAGCATCCCATCCCTGGGCTGTGATGACAGTGGAGGGACACAAGCTAACTGTGAGATGCAGTCACATGATGTCTGACAGTTGCTTATGCAATGGTTTTGCCACCAGATGGATATTCCACTTCCTTTTCCTCCCCTACCCACAATTCCTGGTTATGGCCTGCTGATGGCCTGGATCTCTGTCTTTGAGGGACAGCTTTCTTTCAACTGGAGTAGAAGCCTGGGAAGAACAGTGCTCATGGGCATGGCTCTGCAGGGAGCACAGGAGTAGGTGTGAGAAGTGGCTGCCTTCCCCAAGACCAGGGGCAGCTCTGGGGGGTTGTGCCTGCCCTAGAGTCCTGGCAGAGACTCCTGAGGCACCCACTTACTCTCTTGGTACCTCCCAAAATCAGTCGGCCTCCTGCAGCCATGCTTCTTTTCTTCAGGGCTGGTGTTCCAGGGATGTAAGTATGAAAACTGACCTTGCTCCTTCCCAGCATCCTCTGCAGGCAAGGTAGGCAAAGCCTGGATCTCTGATTGTGTGAATGATGCCAAAGGAGCCGCTTCATTTAGTCTCCAAGTGAATGGGTTGTGCAGACCTACTTGCTGGGCGGTAGGTTAGGGTCTCTTTGCTTCCCACTTTCCCTCCACCCCTAGTGTCCACTAGTTCCTAGACACATCCCTGTCGGGCTAGCAATAGTTCCTACACATATCCCTGACCTGACCACTTCTTTTTTTTTTTTTTTTTTTTTTTTTAAGACGGAGTCTCACTCTGTCACCAGGCTGGAGTGCAGTGGCGTGATCTCGGCTCACTGCAGCCTCTACCTCCCAGGTTCAAGTGATTCTCCTGCCTCAGCTGGGACTACAGGCACCCACCACCATGCCCAATTTTTGTATTGTTGATAGAGATGGCGTTTTGCCATGTAGGCTAGGCTGGTCTCGAACTCCTGACCTCAAGTGATCCACCCGCCTCAGCCTCCCAAGCTGCTGGGATTACAGGCGTGAGCCACCGTGCCCAGCCATTACCTGACCACTTCTTTCGCCTCCATGGCTGCCTCTGAGGTCCAGTGCCCTGAGCTCCCACCTCATCTCCTATCACCCTGCTTCTGCTCAGAGACTTCCCACACAGTTTCTCCCCCAGAGTCATCTTTTAAAACATAAGTAGGATCTGTCATTCTGCTGCTTCCAACTCCTCAGTGGTTCCCCATTGTAATTAGATTGGATTTCAAATTCCTTACTGTGGCCCAAGGTCTTGCTAGTCAGAGGGCTGTCCCCGGGGAGCAGCAACTTGGGCCCCACCTGGAAATGTAGCATCTCAGACCCCACCCTAGACCGACTGAATCAAAATCCCTGGGGTTGTGTGCACATGACAGTTCAAGAAACGCCAGCCTAAGGGACCCTCTGCAGTCTTTCCAGCTTGTCCCTTCCACCTCATGCCAACCAACACACTCAAGACTCAAAGTGCCTTCTCTCAACCCCCTCTATTGAAGTACCCGACCCCAAGCCAGTTACAAGTTCATTCTTGTTTCATTTTCTCTGGAGGGCTGCCATCAATGAGATCGCTATTTATGTTGGTATGTCCTCACCAAAGTGTCTGGCAGGCCTATCACAGTCCTGGAGCTCAGAGGAGACCCAAGCAAACCAACAAACATTTGCCAGGCACCCAGGATGGACCTAACCAAGCCGTCTGGGCCCACCAGGAGTTCCTGGTTGGGCCAGGAGGACCTGCCTGTCACACATGAACTATGATTCAAAATGTAGACGTATAGTCTTCAATTAATAATAACATTAAAAAAAGACAAAAAGTAGGTATACATTTTGAATGAGAATACAAATGAGAAATGCCCCCATTCCTCCAAGTGCACTTTGTTGGAAAATGAGAAGGAAAGGGAGGTGCCTGGTGGTTTCAGGGGAAGGAATGTGTGGAACGCAGGTCTTCCATGAGCGTGGGGCTGGCAGTAGGAACAAAGACTCCCTTGCGCTGGGCTTGCGCCTGCACCGGCTTGATGTTCTGGCTCCTTCTCACCTGGTGGAAACAATTTATCAGTCTTCAAAGATTAAGAAGATCAGGTGCCATTGTTTTACATCTCATCAACCTGGATGCAAACAAAGTAATGGGAGAAATAATACCCTTTAGTGTAGCATCATGGTTCTCAAAAGTGTGTCCCCTGAACCAACAGCATCAGCATCACCTGGGAATTTGCTGGAAATGCAGAGTCTTGGGGCCCACCGTGAACCTACTGAATCAGAAACCCTGAGGATGGGACACAGTGATCTTTGTTTTAACAAGCCGTGCAGGTGATTCTGATGAACACGGAAGTTTAAGATTGATAAATTTTTTTTTGGTTATAAAATAATTTATTATAGAAAATTTAGGAAATCATGAAGGTAAAAGAAGATTAAAGCATCAGTAATTCTACCACTCAGAATAAGCTCCTTAGGAATCCACATCAGGCAGAAAGACAAAAAAGAAAGAACTCCAATTGATATTGTTAATGTTTTGATGTAGCTTCACAACCTTGCAAAAAAATGTATAATTTTCTTCACTTTATAAAATTGAGGTTATTCTGGACATTATGCTGCTTTTATCACTTAGCATTTTATCTGAGCATTTCCTAACCATTCGTAGAAAGTCTCATTTTAATTTAGGTTGCATATTATTCACTCACACTAATGTACTACGTTAGCGATATGTTGGGTAATTTTCTATTTCCCCTAATATAAATGGCACTAGAGTGAATATTCTGGCTCAGGAACACCAATTGTTTTCTTAGGATAAGAAAGAGGAAGAACAAGTCAAAGACTAAATATTTCAGGTTTCTTAATGAACTTTTTACTATTAAAGTTTTAAAACATATGTATGTATTTATAACATATACGGCCAAAAAGTTAATATATTAACCCTATAAAAAGAGCTTTCATATCCTTAAAAGAAAGGCATGCATCTCAGTGGCACAAAAACGGAAAAGGAAATGACAGCTCAGAAATACAGGATTACCTATGGCAAATGATCAGTTCACATATAAGAAAAGGTTGATCAGGCTAGGGGCGGTGGCTCACGCCTGTAATCCCAGCACTTCGGGAGGCTGAGGCAGGCGGATCACTTGAGGTCAGGAGTTTGAGACCAGCCTGGCCAATGTGGCGAAACCTCCTCTCTGCTAAAAATACAAAAATTAGCCAAGCGTCATTGTGTGCGCCTGTAGTCTCAGCTACTTGGGAGGCTGAGGCAGGGGAATCGCTTGAACCAGGGAGGTGGAGATTGCAGTGAGTCAAGATCATGCCACTGCACTCCAGCCCAGGTGACAGAGTGAGACTCTGCCTCAGTAAAAAAAAAAAAAAAGAAGAAAGATTGATCATGATTATTAATGAAAATATTGAAGTTAAAAGCTCCAAGATGCCTTTTTTTTAACTCATCAATTTCACAAAGCTTTGTAAAAAAATTAGAATAGCCAGGGCTGGCAAGTAAAGGTACAGTGAAGTGGATATGCCCACCCATCTCTTCTGGAAGGAATAGAAATTGGTGCTGTCTATCTGGGGAGCTATTTGGTATATTTTACTAAAGATTTGTTCTGCTCGAGTAGCTCATTAGACACCATAAAGGCTCATCCCAGAGCAATGTTCTGTGAGATGGAATGCGTGTTCTGTTGTACGGTAAGAAGAGTTACCTCCGGCTGAGGGCATAGGATGCTCCAGGCCCTGTTTTAAGTGCTTTACTAGTGTTAACTCATTGAACCCTTACAACCATCCAGTGAAGGGCTGTTTATTATTCCCATTCTATAGATGAAAAAAGGAGGCCAGAGAGGTCAAGTAACCTGCTTAAGGTCACATAGCAGGAAAGTGGCTGAGCTAGTACTTCAACCTGTGGTCGCTCTCTGACACCCATGCTCTAACCTCTATGGCAGGCTGCCTCTCACTATGGCAGGAACTGAGGCAGTGAGATTAAGTGAACCTCCTGAGCCATCCAAGACTTCCAATTGTCCCTCAGTTCAGCATTTATTCACGCCTCTCCATTAACACCCATCTGCCTACCTCGGCTGTAGATTCTAGTCTATCCTGCCTCCAAAACACTTTTCATTTTGAGGCATCTAAATTTCAGATAATGAGAGGAAAAACACATGGTTAATAAAGAACAGAAACCTTGCTTTGTCCACGGAAGGACTGGTATGTTCTGGCGTATCCAGTTTTGCTTGAAAATTTGTGTGGTTTCTTTGGTTGTTGGGTCCTTGGGGGTGGGCAGCAGGTGCCAACATTCACAGCTCTAACCACGCTCAGCCCAGCTGCATTGCTGGAACCTCCAGAGAGGTAAAAATGAAGTCCATTCTCAGATCATAGCTTGCCGTTTAGATGCCCAGGTGTATGCTAAGTGCCGTGGGAGCTAGGAAAGAATTATAATGTAGAGCCCCTGCCCTTGAGGAATATGATGCCCTTATGCACAGGGCAGACCTATACTCATAGCACGACAGGAGAACTAGTTGGCCTGCCTGATGCAGGCCCTGTGCTTTCTCCATTTGGTCTCAAGCCTTCTGGTGGGGTTAACCAGGAAGAGCCTCCTAGAGGAGGTCTGCCCTGAATGGGCCTTGGAGGATTTCAACAGCAATAGATGAGGAATGACAGAGAGGGCCCAGGGCCACGCAAGCAGTGGCCAGGACAGCCAGCAGAGCTGAGGAGGCCCCCCAAGCAGTTGGCAGGAATATAAGAGAGCCGTGGGTGCGGAGGGAGGGGGCAAGCAGGCCAGGGTAGCGGTAGGAAAGCCAGCACCTGGCGGACCCCCGTGCGATTGCCTTAGAGACTAGAGATGGCAGTGACAGAAAGCAGCAAGCTCAGCAGAGACTGCCTTGAGGACTGGAGAGAGAAGGTGGCCTCCAGCATTTGGTATGGATGCATGGGATGGCTCTCCAAATGCCATTGCTGGTAGGTCCTGGAAAGAGGCTGCTAATTAATATTGATACATTCATCTATTCATTGAGCAAGCAGGCATGGAGCCGGCACTATTTACCAGGGACTGTATTAGTGACTGGAGTCGAAAAATAAGTTACATTTCATTGCCACCCCAAGAAGCTTGCAGACCCGCGGGAGAGGCAGCCTGGGACATGCACAGGGCGTCTGGGCTGGAGCCTCACCTTCAGCACAGTGAGGAGTCTCCCACTGGCAGGAATATAGGGCACCAGGGAGCATTTGTGCCACTGTCATTGGGGGTGGGGCACTGTGTAGAGGAATGGGTTAACTTTCTTTTTCTTACATTTTTCTTTTTTTTTTTTAATGCAGCACTTGATACATGCAAAAGAGTATCTGTAACATGTATATATAGGTGTGAAGGATAATAACATAAACTCCTGTGAACCTCTCTCTCAGTTTAAGAAATAGGACCAAAAGTGCTAAATAGTGTCTCAAAGTACTTCAAGCCCCTTGGTCTCCTTCCTCCATGGTATGCCCCTCCCTTTCTTCCAGAGCTATCACTATCCTGAATTATGTGAGCAGATTCCTTGGCTTTTTCCTGATGGTCTTACCACTTATGTAGGACTAAAAACTGTTGTGGATCCCCAGAAAGTAAAACACAGAATTGCCATGTGACCCAGCAATTCCACCCCTATGTATATTTCACTCCTAGATATATACCCCAAAGGATTGAAAACGGGCATTCAAACAGATACTTGTATATGAATGTTCATCGCAGCATTATTCCCAACAGCCAGAAGGTAGAAACAACTCGAGTGTCCAGTAACAAATGAACCAATAAGCAAGATGCAAGATGCAGGGTGTGTGTGTGTGTGTGTGTGTGTGTGTGTGTGTGTGTGTGTAAAAGTCACTCATAAGGCCGGGCACGTTGGCTCACGCCTGTAATCCCAGCACTTTGGGAGGCCGAGGCGGGCGGATCACGAGGTCAGGAGATCGAGATCACGGTGAAACCCCGTCTCTACTAAAAATACAAAAAAATTAGCCAGGCGCGGTGGTGGATGCCGGTAGTCTCAGCTGCTCTGGAGGCTGAGGCAGGAGAATGGCGTGAACCCGGGAGGCGGAGCTTGCAGTGAGCTGAGATCGCGCCACTGTACTCCAAGCTGGGTGACAGAGTGAGACTCCGTCTAAAAAAAAAACAAAAAAAAGTCACTCATAAAAGGAATGAAGTTCTGATACATGCTTAACATGGAACAACCTTGAAAACCCTGTACTAAGTGAAAGAAGCCAGTCACAAAAGAACAAATATGGTATGATTCTATTTATATGAAATATCTACAATAAGCAAATTCATAGAGACAAAGTAGGTTAGAGGTTACCAGGGGCTGGATGGAAGGGGGAATTATTGCTTAATGAATAGTTTCTGTTTGGGGTGATAAAAAAGTTTTGGAAATAGATCATAGTAATGATTGCACAACATTGCAGATTTAATTAATGCCACAGAATTATATATTTAAACATGGTTAAAATAGCAAATTTTATGTTATATACATATTTTCCCAAAAAATAAAAAAAACAGAAAAAAATTGTTAGTCGTTTTGACAGTATTTGAACTTTACATAAATGAAGTCAAACTGGGTTCCTTCTTCTGCAGCTTGCTTTTCTCCCTCAATGTTAGGTTTCTACGATTCATCCACACTGAAGCAGGTGGCTGTAGTTCATTCCTTTTCACCACTGAATAGTATTCCATGATCCCAATGAATATACCATGATGTACTTATCCATTTTTTGGGTCAGTAACATTGGAGATGTTTGCATGTTTTCTTTGCACATTTTCTTTCCTTCTGCTTCTGAGAACTTTTTTTTTTTTTTTTAGACAGAGTTTTTCTCTGTTGCCCAGGCTGGAGTGCAGTGATGCAATCTTGGCTCACTGCAACTTGGACCTCCCAGGTTCAAGCAATTCTTCTGCCTCAGCCTCCCAAGTAGCTGGGATTGCAGGCGCTCGCCACTGTGTCCAGCTAATTTTTGTATTTTTAGTAGAGATGGGTCTCACCTTGGCCAGGTTGGTCTCAAACTCCTGACCTCAATGATCCACCCACCTCAGCCTCCCAAAGTGCTGGGATTACAGGCATGAGCCACCATGCCTGGCTGAGAACATTCTTTTACGTGTCTCCTGGAGCTCATGTCCGAGAGTGGGATTGCTGGGTCAGAGGGCGTGTATGTGTTCAACTTCATAAGATAATGCCACATTATGTTCCCAGGGGTGGTAGCCATTTTCACTCTCCCACCCATCCATCAGTTCCCAGTGTCCCCACATCCTTACCTATAGTGGTGGGTATTTTCTTGAGTTCCATGCCTGCCTTGTACTTGTGGCTGTCTGTAAATGGAGTCCAACTCCCCATGAAGATGACCACGGTGGAGGGCAGAAGTACTGCCTCTAGAGCAGCAGTGGCTCCCAGGACCTCAAAAGTGAAAGGGCCTTTCATGGGACACCACCACCCTCCTATTTCAGACAAGTAGATGGAGACACAGAGTGAATGGGGATTTGGCCAGCATTTTACAGCCAGCCCCAGGCTCCTGGTGCAGTGGTATTTTCACAGCCACCATGTGCACTAGTGTGTAGCCTGCTTCCTGGAGTGCGCCCTGCCGATGGTGGGACAGGCATATGCCTCACACAGAGAGCAAGCAGGGTTGTTGTCACTGATAGTAGCTGGGACTCTCTTGACTCTGCCATCAGCCAGAAAGCTCTTTGAGATGGAATCTGTGTGGAGGGCTGGGTCTGAGGATAAAATGAGTTCATCGTTTGCACATGTTTCATTCTTAAGACCCTGGAAGAAATACAAGACCTGTGGATTTTCTTGGCTTTCCCCTGGACTTGGAGTGGAATGAAAATGGCCACACCCTAGGCCAGGAGGTAGCCCCAGATGAGGGTGAGTGGCCTGGGCCAGCCGGGGCACCTCCTGCCCCTGGCCTCTTGCCAGCCCTTTTAATAGAGTGAGTTCCAGGGGAGGGGCTCCAGCCCAGCCTGATTCAGAAACCAATTTAGCTCCAATTATCCTTTTTTGAGTTTATCTTCCTTTTCTCTTTTTTTGTCTTTCCCAGTAACTAACCATGATGGTTTTTCCTTGTGATGGGGGTAGTTTCACTTGTTCATGTACATCCATAACCATACAAGAAAGACAGACCGGGGGTATTATCTCCATTTAGCAGATGAGATAACTGAGGCCTAGAAGGGATTACTGCAGTTAGTTGGTGTCATGCATGAATCTACTGGCCAGCAGGTTCAGGGACTTACCCCTTTGTCCTGCTCTTGTCCACAACAAAATGCCCATTTGTGTGACAACAGGAAGGACATCCTCAAAGATTCCTCAAGAAATATCACCCCATCGACTTACCAGTCGTGTGGGCGGATTTTCCTGTGATAAGTAATCGAAGTTGGGTTCTCCACACCATATGTGTTGGGCCTGGTGTTGTCTACACAGGCAAACTTGTGTTACTTTTCTCTGATGCACTGAATCTACTTTAACCAGTAAGCATTTGAGAGACCACACAGTTATTGAATTTAAACCCTTTATCACTGAAATACTCATTTTATAAAGAAAAATTTAAACAAGAAGGGGGGAAGTAATCCCACTACTTGGAATGCAATCCTCAATCCTCTGTTAGGTAGTCTTAGTATTTTCTTCACCTGTTCTCTCAGTATATGCAAACATAGCCCATGGATTTACCACACATATACTTTGTAAATGTTTTTTCTCAACCATCTATGATGGAAAAAGCACACATAATTTTAAACTTTTTAAAAATGGTAAAAGTAGGCCGGGCATGGTGGCTCACACCTATAATCCCAGCACTTTTGGAGGCCAAGGTGGGAGGTCAGGAGTTCAAACTAGCCTGGCCAACATGGTGAAACCCCATCTCTACTAAAAATACAAAAATCAGCTGGGCATGGTGGCACGTGCCTGTAGTCCCAGCTACCCAGGAGGCTGAGGCAGGAGAATCACTTGAACCTGGGAGGCAGGGGTTGCAGTGAGCCGAGATTGCGCCACTGCACTCCATCCCGGGTGACAGCAAGACTCCATCTCAAAAAAAAAAAAATGGTAAAAGTAAATCATGTTCATTATAAAGAGAAAAGAAGGAAGGATGGGTGGGAGGGAGGGAGAGAGAGAAGGCCAAAAAAAAAAAATGAGAAAAAAATTAAACTGGAATTCTCTAAGTTTTGTTACTATAAATATATATTACTCCACACATTTTTCTATGAACATATATTTTATTAAACAAATTGGGATCATTCTGTACAACTATTTATACACATCACAACATAGCATATTTCCATGTCAGTAAAATACTTATCTATATTTTTGTAATGGCCACAAGTCATTTCATAGTATAAATGTACAATCTCATACTTTATTTAACTAGTATCCTTTTTTGTTGGACATTTAGTCATTTCCACAATATAATCATACTGAGATTAATATTATTTAATAAACCATTGCATGTACTTAACTATTTATTAGGATAAACAATGAGAAGTAGAATTGCTGGCTGAAAGAGAACGTACATAATAATTTTAGGGTCCAAAATTGCTAACTTGCCTGCCAAAAAGTATGTTTATGTTTTCTCTCTTTTTTTGCTCACTGGCTATGCCTTAGTTTCATATAAGATATATAGATGTTTTGGTTTCTGTTTTGAGAAGGTTGGTCTTTAATAATGAGTGAGCGCAGGCACCCGTCCACACGAAAACCCCACTACCAGGCCACTGACTTGGCAAAGCTGCCTCTGGGCCCCTCATCACAGCTCTCCCATCCCAGGTGAAAACAGAGCATGCCTCCCACACCTCCTTCCTGCCGACCCCCAGCCAGGGCTCTGGTCTTCTCTCCTCTGCCTCCCTCCCCTGGACAACTGTGACAGGTTCAGAACAGTCCTGGGGAGTAGCTCACCTTGGGTTACCAAATATTGAGGAAATGGGGGGAAAATGACATAGAAGGAGTCTCTTAAGGTTTCATCACTGACTTTTTAATTTTGAAATTCATTGTTCACTTCATAAACCTTACATGAATTCATTGCACTCCTTGGAAAAAATTAAAGCATAAGAACAAAGTCCCTGCTGACGTTCCCCTAATCCAAGCATTCCTTTTCTTATTGAATTTGGGCTTGTTTTTTATTCCGACTCAGATCAACAAACGTTGCTTGAGCCCCCATTCTAGGGTCCGTGAGAGGGGCTGAGGACGAGGGCATGAGTAAGGATGGGGTGGGGAGGTGGAGGTGACACAGACCCAGAAACCCACCATCAGTTTCGGGTCAGGGCACAAATTGGGAAGAGCCTTCTCTTACCGCAATGCTTGGTGACCCAGCAGCTGCCAGAATGCGCCCAGCAACTGGAGGCTGGTTTGCTCCCCGGACAGTCCAGGTTGTCCTTGGCCTGGCTCTCTTTGCTAAAGAGTTATCATATGAAGCCCAGATCGAACTTCCACACAACCTACTCACTGATCGTAACTCTGTCCACTGGAGCAAAGGAATAAGCCTGATTTCTCTTCCACCTGTCAGCCCCTTCAGGTTGCTCATAGCTAGACCATGCCCTCCCCCAAGAATGTGGTTCCAGTCACCACCCCATCCTGAACCCCCTCCTGGGGCCCTTCTTTTCAAGCACCCCTCCCACGACAGGGCCAGCTGGTGCAGGTGGACCTGGTCTCCACACCAGGCAGCGGCTGCTGGTGCCCTCAAGTCTGGGCAGAAGGAAGGGCTGCTTGGTGAGATGTAGCAATTCTCCCCATTGCCCTGGAGAAGCAACATTCAGAACCGTGTATTCTAGGAAGGCCAAATGATGAAGCAAATTAAATCTCAGGGGTTCTGATGGGAAAAGGAGTGATTAAGAATCATAATTAATAATTTGACGCCAACAACGAGCCTGACAGCGAGGAACCGCCTAGCACAATTGTTTCATGGTTTTTGCCTTATTATCAGCCTCATAACTTAAGCTTTCCTCTAGATGCACTAATTAGGTAATTAGCTCCCTAAAGATCATGCCTCTTAAGAATGCAGAGCAGGCTGGCTAAGAGGTGCCCAGGAAGAAGGGGCTTTTAGAGTGCGGCTCTTTGAACCAGGTGGGGGGGTAGGGCAGGGCCAGAGTATGGACAGCAAACACAGATGTGGTCAGGGAGTGGCACAGCGTCCTTACTGAGGGTGTGCCACCCTCGGATCAGTGTGGTATGGACTGTGGTGGGGCCCAAAGACTGGAAAATACACAAAATGATTGTTCCATCTGTGAGAAGACAATACTGTGCCTTGTCTGGGCACAATGGGTGATGACAATGGTCATAATCATCATCACCATAAATTCAATAAAGTGCATACAGAGTAGGAAAGAATGCTGAGCTGAATTTAAGGATCCTGGGTCTCTACCACTCCCTACCTGCCTATGGGCCTGTGGTTAAGTCACTCCACCTTTCTATGCCTCAGTTTCAGACCACCTTTGCTGCTAGTCAGGCCCATGGAACATCCAGGAAATGGGAAGAAACCAGGCTTTCTGCACCTGGGAGTACGAGAAAGAAGTGTTTGTGGGGAGGGTGGCTGCAGTGGTGCACTTGTTAACACCATGTCTGCACAAGAAGGCACATTTTTGTCTTTTTTGAAAATAGAGCATTTGTTTTCCCTTTTTAATAAATACCTTTTGTAGTGCATGCTCTTTGTTGGGTATACAGGAAATGCACCTCCATGGCCCTTGCCCCCTGCCTCCTCTGCAGGCCCTGCCTCAGCCCCCCCTCCCTTGTCACTCGGCTGACTTTCCTCCCCCTTGTCTTACCACGCATGCACTGTTGTGTGTGTGTGTAGTTGTTGCAACACCTTCATGATAATATTGTTCACAAATTTTCTATCTCACTTTTTTGCTCATCTTCGTAAGCATTTTCAAGTTAGAAACCATCCATAAGCACTATTTTTAAGGGCAAAAGTCATGTGTCATGTGTGGATCTTTCCAGTTCTAGAAAGATCTGAAAGGGAAAGGGCAGAAGTCATGTGTCACGTCTAGATCTTTTCAGTTCTAGAAAGATCTGAAAGGGAAAGGGCAGAAGTCATGTGCCATGTCTAGATCTTTCCAGTTCTAGAAAGGGAAATGGCTCAAACTCCAGGTATTCAAAATTGGGAACCCGAAGGCAGGGGCAGGGCTGGCCCCGATGGGGGTCTTTCCACTCAGGGGCTGCAGTGCTTGCGTTCCCTTCGATGTGTTCTCCCTTGGGCCTCATTAGGCCTGTGACAGCCGCCACCAGCCTGGGTTCTTAGCAGCACCCCAAGGCCATTGCTAGGGACCGCAACCCCCACCCTCACCCCTCAACTGGGAGCTGTGTGGTCTTGCTTCTCTAAGCTCTCCTCCTCCAGGAAGCCTCCCTGCTTCAGCATCCTCTGAAAAATGTCTCCTGCCAGGGCTTTGTTCATAGCCCTTCCTTACCCCCTAGTGTTCCACTCTCCCCACTTTTTCATACAGTTTCAAGGACATTTAACAACTTTACTAATGCACAGATTCCATATAAAGGAGCAAGTTCCCAATCATTGAGATGATAAAAGGTGGTACAAGGCCTGGAATAGGACAGAAGAGGTGGGGGTCCTAAGCCCCAAGCCCCAGAAGGCCCTGACCACACAGTAAAAGCTGGATAAACATGGCTTAGAAAAACAGTGCCAGCCAAGCAGAATGGCTCATGCCTGTAATTCCGACACTTTGAGAGACTGAGGTGGGAGGATCACTTGAAGCCAGGAGATCAGCCTGGGCAACAAAGCAAGACTCTGTCTCTACAAGAATACGAAAAATAAGAAAATTAGCTGGGCATAATTGTACATGCCTGTAGTCCTAACTATCTGGGAGGCTGAGGTAGGAGGATCACTTGAGCCCAGGAGTTTAGAGGCTGCAGTGAGCTACAGTTGTGCCACTGCACTCCAGCCTGGGCAACAGAGTGAGACCCTATCTCAAAAACAAGGTAGGGGTGGGGAAGCCTCTGTTTCCCCAGGGTGTTTTCCTGGGGGTTGGTTCTGAGCCCTCTGGAGGGCCTCCTGCCTGTGGTCGCTGCTGATCCTCCCACTCGCCTCGCTGGCCTCACCACAGGTTCATTTAACTTGCCGAAGCTCATTCTTGGTCGACCCTGGTATAGAGAAGAGAGGGCACCAGGCAAGGAGCCCGGGAACCCGAGGTCTGGCCCAGTGCTTACAGACTCACTGTGGGCAAGTCCTGTCCCATCCGTGAGTCTCAGTTTCCTCACCTGTAAAATAGGGTCATTAGAATAGACGAGCCTTGAGGTCCTTCCCGCTGCCTGAATCTCCCCTCTCATCGTTCTCCTGGGAGACCAACCTCAGACGCCATGTGAAGGAATGACTTTCTAATGGAATTTCACATGCCCTGACAGATCTTTGGGGGGAAGATTTTATCTTCGTGAGGGAAGAAAGAAGGGGTGTCATTTGGCTGGGCATAAAATCAATCCCTGGGAACTTCTGGCTTCTTTTGAGAGCAAGGAAGGATAAGGGGCTAAGGAAATCATGGCTCTGCAGCTACTCTCCAGATAGCACTGGTTCCAGGTAACCTGCCCTCACTTCACTGGGCACCTGTGGAGTTCTCCTAGGCGCCATCTCAGCACTTGAGCCAAGCTCGTGCCTGAGCTCCAGGGGTGACCCCAGATTGTTATTTGACCCCACAGCAGGGAAGGGCACGCTGTCCAGGGAGGTTCCCATGTGTTGTCTGGGAGCACCAGAGTGGGCTGCAAGGAGGCCAGTCCTGCCCCACCCACCACCGGGTTCTCCTCCCAGAGGCCACCTCTGGCCTCCATCCAAGCCTTCTTATCTCCACTTTCTTATCACCAGAAACATCTCCAAGTTCCTTTTCCCTCCAGGCTGCCTGGAGATGTCAGTGACCTCCAGGAGTCTTCTCTCCAGCCGGCTGTGTGCCTGGCAGTGCTGTGTTAGTGCCTGTCCCCTGGCTGGTCCCGGCCCTCCTCCCTCTCCTCTTCCTCTTCTTCCTGGGCCCTTCTCCCACCTCTCCTCTCCCCGCCTCCTTCTGGATCCTGCTTTTTCAGCCCTTCTCCCATTGCCTTTCACCCTCCTCCCATCCCTCCTCACTCCTCCTCAATCTTCCTCTACCCCTGCTCCCCTCCTCCTTTCCTCCTGAACCTTCCTAATCCCTCCTCCACTTTCTCCCCTCCTTCTCAATCCTCCTCCCTCCTGACCTCCCTTCCTCCTTCTGCTGACGGTTTCGCCCTTCTCTCCAATGCCCCTCCCCACATTCTCCACCTCCCCTCTCTCCTCACCTCTCTCCTTTCCTCCCTCCTTCCTCCCTCTGTCCTATCCCTGTGGTAAACTTTGCATCCTGATATTTAAACCTCCACTCGTTTCCTGGTTCAGCTGAGGCTCTGATTCCAATTATATCACCTTCATTCTTGCAAAGAGACAATTCCGGGCAGCCTGAGCTTGCTGAGCCTGGTGTATAGAACCTCCTTCCCCCTCTCCCAGCCCTTTCCCTGCAGTTTGCAGATGGGAAGCCAAAGAGGTCCCATCCCCCACCCCACAGCAGAACCCCCTTCTTCCCTGGTTCTTCCCAATGCTAAGATGGTTTTATTGCAAGCTGGTGGCTCTCTCTGAACTGAGCCAAATACCCATGTTCACAGTTTGCCTGGGGGATATTTTTTTAGCAGCTTTATTGAGGTATGACTGATGTAGAATAAACCTCCCATATTTAGAGTGCAGTTTGATAGGTTTTGACACTTGTAGATACTCATAAAACCATTACAACAATTAGATAGTGAACAAATACAGCACCCCTCAAGTTACGTCCTGCCCCTCCTCTGACTCCCCACCCATAACATGGGGAATAGTTTTAAATACACTTCTCCTTTTGAGTTTTTGTTTTTTTGCTTGTACCATCTTCTCTACCAACTCTCATTCATTATAATAGGGTTCAGGTCCTTTGTTTTGTTTTACAGCTGCCCCCAGCCTGTGCACATGTCTTGGATTCTTTCAGTTAAATATTGCCTTTTTCTTTTCTTTTCTTTTCTTTTCTTTTCTTGCCACTTTTGGAAATGCACGTTCCCCTAGGAGGAGGGAAACATTAAGTCTATACTACTGGGGCTGAAGGAGCTTGTCAGGGGCTTGCTGAAGATGAGATGCTGGAAAGAGGAGGGGGTTCATGCAGAAGGAAGGAGAATGCTAGCAGGGAAGAGCTGGAGCTAGAATTGTTCAACCCCTCCCAGTGTGGTTCGGGGACAGACACCAAGGCCAGGGTGGAGTTTGGGGAGCAGGCAGCTTCCTGCAGTCTGCACTCTGCCTGCCTGGCATTAACACATTAGGACTGCCATTTAGTGAAATGTTTCCCATTTCTCTGTAGTCTGGTTCAGGTCATAGGACATGTTATCAGGATTTTTAGTAGTAGTAGCATTATTTGGTTCTAAAACATGAGACCATAGAAAGACTAGTCTGACAGTATTCTTAATGCAGTGCACCTTTTTAAATTAGCATTTGGAGTTGTATATTGAGACACAAGATGTCAGGCAGTGGTATGCTGGAGCCAGTATTGCAAGTGCAATAGCAATAGCAAGTTGTTAAATTTCAGTTTTGTGAACTGGGAGTATTTACACCATGGAATTTAGCAATTCTACACACCAGGCAGGGCTTTCCCTCTCTCAGCATACCTCCCCACACCCATCTACCTTTTTTTTTTTTTTTTTTTTTGAGACTTAGTTGTTTTTACCAACACACCACTGAGCAGGAGTAGAAGAAAGCTTTGAGATCACCAGAGGCAATGCCATGCCCCTCACTCCCTGGAGCAGTACCCCCTCCGGGGGCATTTGGAAAGTATATTGAATAGGGAGCACATTTGGAATCGTCCCACCACTGGGAGGCACTACTGATATTAATCATGTCAGGGCCATGGATGATAAATGTCCTACAAGGCCTGGTATGATGCCATATGCCCCAAGATTATTGCACCTGAGGTGCAATAGTGCCTCTGTTGAGAAGCATTGAGATCCTTTACCAAGTTCCGGGCATTGTAAATGAGGTTGAGAGAGTCTCATTCAATTCAGTCAAAGTATATCAGGCACAAAGAGGAATGACACTTAGCTCTGCCTTCCCATGGGCCTGAAATCACTTTGCTATTTGAAGGTCTGCAGTGGGCACAGGAACCAAGGTTGCCCATATTCTAAATCCTATTCCTGACTCTTCTCACGTTGGCAGAATTGGGGGTCATGGGGTGGCTTGTCTTCTGAGGAGAGGACAGAAATGAAAGGACTGGAGCATACACCCTTTGCAAACACTCTGGACAAGGTTTAACCCAGTGGGGGCAGCTGTCCTGTTGAAAGACATCCCCTGCAGAACCACAGAGGCAGGGATCAGTATGTTTCCAATGGTGAGCACTGTGGGAGTTTGCCTTTAGCAGGGGTTAGTGCGGCATTATCCTGAAACAGCTGGGTGTGGGCCCTTCTGATATAAGACCCACACCCAGCCACCTGGCGCTTCAGGGCTTGCCTGCCCAGGGCCTGGGAGGCACTGCACGATGGCCCCACACACTGCTGGCTTGACTCCCTGTTCTTTGTACTCCCACATGTCCTGCTTGGCAGATGGACCACCCAGTGAAACCTGGAGCTTGCTACCTGATGGGAGAGTCTGGCTTAGGAGAGCATTTGGGTCTCCCTGTTGCTTGCTTCTTTTGCATCCTCATAGCAAAGAAAAAGAAAGAGAACAGCATCTTCTATTACAGCTAACGATTACCAAATGCCTTCTGTATGCCTTTTACATGCCAGGCACTGGCTGGGATGGATGGATGGATACGTACATACGTACATACATACATACATACATACATCTTTACTGAGATGTAATTCACAGAATGTCTTTGTCCATTTGCATTGCTATAAAGGAATACCTGAAGCTAGATAATTTGTAAAGAAAAGAGGTTGATTTAGCTCATAGTTCTACAAGCTGTGCAAGGAGCATGGTGCCATCATCTGCTTCCGGGGAGAGTCTCAGGAAACTTCCACTCATGGTGGAAGAGGAAGGGGAGCTGGCATCACATGATGAGAGGAAGGAAGCAGGAGAGAGAGAGGAGAGGAAAGTGCCAGGTTCTTTTTAACAATCAGATCTTGAGGAAACTAATAGAGTGAGAACTCACTCTTTACCGGGAGGACAGCACTAAGCCATTCATGAGGGATCTGTCCCCCGACCCAAATGTCTCATACCAAACCCCACTTCCAACATTGGAGATCAAATTTCCACATGAGATTTGGAGGGGCCAGATATCCAAACTATATCACATACCATGCAACCCACTCATTAAAAGTGTGCCATTCAAAGTTTTTAGTATATTCAGAGTTTGCAACCATCCCCACAACCATTTTTAGGACATATTCATCACCTTGAAAAGAAACCCCATACCCATTCGCAGTTACTCCCCCATTTCCCTCTAACCTGCACCCTCAACCCCTGGCAATGATTAATCTACTTTATGTCTCTATAGATTGGCCTATTCTGGATATTTCATAAAAGTTGAATCATTTAATATGTGGTCCTTGGTGTCTGGCCTCTTTCACTTAGCATAATGATTTCAGGGTTCCTCCATGTTTTAGCGTGGAACAGTGCTTCATTCCTTCTTATTGCCAAATAATATCCCACTGTATGGATCTACCACATTTTGTTTATCCATTCACCAGTTGATGGATATTTGAGTTGTTTCTACTTTGGGGCTCTTATGAATAATGCTGCTATAAACATTTGTGCACAGGTTTTTATGTGGATGTAAGTTTTCATTTCTCTTGGGTGTGCACCTAGGAGTGAGATTGCTAGGTCATTCTACCTTACATATATTTTTATCAATTTTTCCCCAAGTTGCCAAAGCAGCTGTCTTTGTCCCTGAAAGGTAAAGAAATTTTTGTTGCTGGTTATGGACTCAAACCCATGTTGTGTAACTCCCTCCTATGCCACCATCTTTGTCCTACTCTAGGTTAGAATCTTCTGGATCCTGGAGGGCCAATAGTAACTCGTCCCTCAGCCTTCTTTTCTCTCAACTCAACAATCCGTGATACTTTTGTCTTTGCCAGAGCCCTTGGTTGTTGTTTTTCCCTGAATCTTTGTCTTCCTGGTGGGACCAGACCTGACCTCTCATTTTTCTTACTGGGAATGTGCTTTTCTGACCTTTGCGTGTCTTAGGCTGGTCTGTGACCCCCTAGCACCTCATCACTTTTTTCTGATAGATTAGATATAGATATAGATATAGATATAGATATAGATATAGATAGATATATAGATATAGATAATATAAATATAGATAATATAAAATTTATATATTAGATATAATATAAAATTTATATATAATAGATATAATATAAAATTTATATATAATATTATATATAATATAAAATATATCCACATCTTCCCTGTCTTTTATTTTCCTTTCCTGCCTCTCTTCTTTATAATTGTCATCAGTTGAATTGAATTCTGATAAAATTGAAAACCAAACAACAGGGCTGTGAATGTGGACTCCCTTTTTGAAAGGCTGGCTTCCCTTCTCCACATGCCCCCTCTCTATGTATTTTTGCAAATCTAGTGAGGGTTGTTGACTACACCTGTATGAGATATAAATGCAATGTAGCCACAGGCCCTCATGTTTATTCCCTTCCTGCCTTCATCCTCCACCTTGAGCCATTGCTCTCTTTGGATGCAAACCTCTGTCTACTTAGTGCAACCTCATCGCATCTCCTGGTTTTGATTACCATTCTCCATTTTGTCTGGCATAAAATAGTTACCGTGGATTACTCTTTCATAGTTCAGAATGCTCTGTCTACTTTCTCCAAGAGGACTAGGTTAGTTACTTCTTTTTTTTTTTTTTTTTTTTTTTTTGAGGGAGGATCTCACTCTGTCAGCCAGTCTGGAGTGCAATGGAGAAATCGCAGCTCACTACAACCTCAAACTTGTGGGCTCAAGTGATCTTCCCACCTCAGCCTTTTGAGTAGCTAGAACTACAGGTGTGCACTACCACACTAGGCTATTTTTTTAATTTTTTGTAGATACGAAGGTCTAGCTATGTTGCCCAGTCTGGTCTCAAACTCTTGGCCTTAAGCGATCCTGTCACCTTGGCCTCCAAAGTTCTGGAACTACAGCTGTGAGCCACTGCACCCTGCCGTTAGGTTAGCTAATTCTTTCAGCCAGTATTTACTGAGCATCTCCCAGGCTAGAGTGGTTGTGCCTGTACTATTGATGCATGGCATTTTGATGATGACATGACAGTAACTGTGATGATGACCAATTATTGTTGCTACCTATCCTTTTTTAGAATTAGCAGCCAATTTTAAGATGACCTCCTTCAGCACCTCAGTGTCAGAAGTCGTCAGTGTGAGAAGCTTTTTTTTAGCAGTTTGTTTTTAAAACCTATTTTTTTAAGACTAACCTCTTGATCTTCTTTTTTCAAAATAAAGAGTACATGTTGGCATGTCTACTTATTTAAGAAGGATCTCTTGGTATTAGACAGACAGCTTGGTTACCTGGGATTTCCATGGCCAGAGATGTCAGTCATGCAGAGAGAGCGAACCAGCCACCCTGGTCTGGTGGGAGTCTTGTCAGCACGTTTACATTTGCCAAGTGATGTAGGGTACACTGAATTTAGAATGAATGAGAGACCAGATGGTTAGACCTCCAATATAATGCTGAGTCCATACCTACACTGTGCCCATTCTGGGTGGTAACACTTACAAGCTCTGCAACTTCAAACAAGTTACTTAACCTTTACCTCAGTTTCCTCATCTGCAAACTAGGCATAATAGTATCTACTTGATGGGGATGCTGTGAGTGTTAAATGAAAAGTATGTCTAAACTGCTTAGAACAGTGCCTGGCACAGTGTGAGTGTTTTATAAACAGCTGCTTAGAAAATCAAAGCCTCACTGAGCACTGGAAACGTGGTCAGTCCCAATCAAGATGAGCTGTAAGATGTGGTGTGAAAAAAGCAATGTCAAATGTCTCACTAACCATTTTTAAGATGTTGATTACATATTGAGATGATAATATTTTGGAATACTGATTTAAACATACAGGTTGTTTAAATTCACCTGTTTACTTTTACTATTAAGTGTGGCTGCTAGAACATTTACAATTATGCATGTGGCTCACATTCTATTTCTTTTGGATGGTACTG
The DNA here is from genome assembly GCF_009828535.3 of Hylobates moloch. Lineage (NCBI taxonomy): Eukaryota > Metazoa > Chordata > Mammalia > Primates > Hylobatidae > Hylobates > Hylobates moloch. The sequence goes on from NW_026652280.1 coordinate 31,461,518, forward strand.
GTCTGGATCAATAAAAAGGAGCAAACAATGATTGGCAAAATCTTGAGCATTCAGCCTGAGAACGCCAAGGGTAGAATCAGGTGCCACGCAGGCAGGCAGCTCTGAGAATGCTTGTAGGAGGCCAGAGGAAGGAGGAAGACGGTTGGGTGCCTGGTGAAGGGAGGGTTCCGGAGAGGCCAGGGAGTGGGCTGGGTCTGTGGGCTGGCTCCTTCCCCAGGGAGCAAGGAGGAGTCAGAGAGGGCTGAGGACGAGGCTACTGTGCCCAGTAGTGTGGCGACAGATCAGAAAGCTGTGCAGCGATGCACGAGGAGCCCAGAACAGCCTACTACCTGCCTTCCCCATTCCCCACTAGGGCACAGTGTTTCCAGCCCCCCACCAGTCCCCTACAGCCCCTACAGGCAGGGCCCTCCTCCCTCTTAGGTTCCCAGACAGGCTCATCTGCATCCCCCTTCCCGGGCTCCAGCTTGATTTGCGACCTTGTTTTCCAAAGGCAAGCCTGCCTCCCCCTCCCCCATTCCCCAGGGGGTTGCTTCAGCCTCCATTACCAAACCCTGTGACAAGAAATGCGTCCCCCTTATTAAAATAATGTAATGTCTAACTAAAATAGAAACCCCGGGTAACAGTTTTTGATGTTTTAATGACTGGGCTCATTAGACAGACTTCCCACTTAAAGTGTCTGTCTAGCAATTAAGGCTAAAAAAATCATAAATGATGACCACACCTTTTGTGGCTTAATGGTTACTCTGAAGGCTGGTCTTATTATCTCGGCGATACAGTCTGTGATAAAAAAGAATTTAAGATACTCTCCCAAGATTTATTTCCCCATTAGCAAGCTGGAGGAGGAAGGTTAAGAGTACTCTTAAGGTCAGAACTGGAAAGGGAGCGGGAGAACAATAAGATGCCTAGAATTTTCCTCTGGCAGAACCAGCCTCCTCCTCACCCCCGTGGGGAGGTCCTGCTCACCGAGGGGCTTAACTTTTGCGTGCCACAGGCAAGTCTGTGAATCGTTACTCCTAGTGACCTCAAGCAGTTTATTTAGTTAATTGTCAAGCACGTGGGCTGAACTGTAGAATCATCTGCTTCCACTAAATTATTTCCAATTCTAATCTGCTGACGATACAGGAAAGTAGAAAAGGGAGCACTTGATGAGAACAACCTGGGAGAATGCATCCAACTCCCCCAAACCAAATGTCCAGGAGAGGGGGTGTTGACAGAGAAGAGTGAAGGAAAGCACAACCCAGTCATCTGCTGCTGCCAGAGAAGTGGGGGCGTGGGTGCCCCACTCCAGGAGTGGCTCTGGGCTCAGGCTGCTAAGGAGGTCGCTGTTAAGGCTGCAGCCCAGCAGGTTAAAGGAGACACGACTAATTTAAAAGGGAACTGTGCCTCTGGGGGAGGCACTTTGAGCCTTTTATTAGGTTTGTCTTAAGTGATAAATGGTATTTGGACAACTGAGGCCATTAACAGAGCCTCTGTACCTGTCCTGGTGGGTGGGGAAAGGCTGCCAGCCGCCTGGGGATGGATGGGTGATAACCCACCTCCTTGTCTGAGGGGCCAATTGAGAACCAGCTGGGGCCGCCTGACCCCCACCGCCCAACTCAGCCAGCAGTAGCGATTGGTGGGGGCTGCACCCTGCCAGTTCATTGTCAGGAGTCACACTTAAGTACCAAACTTGCACAGTCCCTCTCACTGCAACCTCTCACACGCCTCTGGGAGAGCAGGTAGGCCTGGAGGTTCCAAAGGTATGCATGAGGGAGGGGGTGCTAGGTGGTTGCAGAGTTTAATCTAAAGCCAAGGTGAGAGTGGAAGCCCACTTAAATACTAGCTAGATACTGGGGAAAGCCCACAGAGTCAGTGGTAAGCTATTGGAAGTGTGCTGTTTCAGTAACTTTCAGCACTTGCCTATTATATACTAAGCATCTTTTTTTTTCTTTTTTTTTTTTATTATACTTTAGGTTTTAGGGTACATGTGCACAATGTGCAGGTTTGTTACATATGTATCCATGTGCCATGTTGATTTCCTGCACCCATTAACTCGTCATTTAGCATTAGGTATATCTCCTAATGCTGTCCCTCCCTCCCTCCCCCCACCCCACAACAGTCCCCGGAGTGTGATGTTCCCTTTCCTGTGTCCATGAGTTCTCATTGTTCAATTCCCACCTATGAGTGAGAACATGCGGTGTTTGGTTTTTTGTCCTTGAGATAGTTTACTGAGAATGATGTTTTCCAGTTTCATCCATGTCCCTACAAAGGACACGAACTCATCATTTTTTATGGCTGCATAGTATTCCATGGTGTATATGTGCCACATTTTCTTAATCCAGTCTATTGTTGTTGGACATTTGGGTTGGTTCCAACTCTTTGCTATTGTGAATAGTGCCGCAATAAACATACGTGTGCATGTGTCTTTATAGCAGCATGATTTATAATCCTTTGGGTATATACCCAGTAATGGGATGGCTGGGTCAAATGGTATTTCTACTTCGAGATCCCTGAGGAATCGCCACACTGACTTCCACAATGGTTGAACTAGTTTACAGTCCCACCAACAGTGTAAAAGTGTTTCTATTTCTCCACATCCTCTCCAGCACCTGTTGTTTCCTGATTTTTTAATGATGGCCATTCTAACTGGTGTGAGATGGTATCTCACTGTGGTTTTGATTTGCATTTCTCTGATGGCCAGTGATGATGAGCATTTCTTCATGTGTTTTTTGGCTGCATAAATGTCTTCTTTTGAGAAGTGTCTGTTCATGTCCTCTGCCCACTTTTTGATGGGGTTGTTTGTTTTTTTCTTGTAAATTTGTTTGAGTTCATTGTAGATTCTGGATATTAGCCCTTTGTCAGATGAGTAGGTTGCAAAAATTTTCTCCCATTCTGTAGGTTGCCTGTTCACTCTGATGGTAGTTTCTTTTGCTGTGCAGAAGCTCTTTAGTTTACTAAGCATCTTTTCTGTGCCAGACATTGTGCTAGGATAAATTGTGTGAAAGATGAGACAACATGCGTCACATTTTCTTTTCTTTGGAGAACACTGATGCCCTTTCCTAAAACCACTTATCAGAGTGGTGTTATTTACCACTAGGGCCTGCCTCACAATTAATAAAGCATTTTATAGGCACTCACTTATTCCTGGCAACAGTTCTTTGCAAAGGACAACGATTGTGAATCCTATTTTATTGATAAGGCAGCTGAGGCAGTAATAGTGTAATACTTAGAATTTGGGGGATGCAAATGAGAATCAACCCATGTTAACTGGCTTAAGCAAAATAGAATGTGTATTGGCTACTTAATGCAATGATCAGTGGATAGGGTCAGACTCAGGTGCCACTGCCTCTGCTCAGCAAACTCAGGACTCAGGTTTCTTTGTCTCCTGGCTTTGCTCTCCACATTGATTGGCTTCATTTACTGGTCTACAAAGTGGCAAGATGGCAGCAACAGGAATAGCCTCATGGCCTCTCCAATTTCATTGCCACAGGAAAAAGAGAACATCTCTTGCTGGTTGTGTAAGGTCAAACCTTAGGATTAGCTGTGTTTGCGCCTGATTGGCTGTCCTATGTCACATGTCCATCCCTCAGCCAATCCCTGTAACCAGAGAATGGAACTCATTGGTTGGTTTATGCCCGATCACAGGCTTCATCCCAGGAACCAGATATGAAATCCTTCCCATACCACAGGGACCCAGATGGGAGCAGGGAATCCACAGGAGGAAATTAGGCCTGTAGAATGAATTCGAGGAAGCCAAAGCACAATAACATTCACTAGAGAGGGTGCACTGGTGACAAAGCCAGTCCTGGAAACCGAGACCATCTGAGTCACTTGGCTCTTTCCCCAAGCCACATAGGGAACTGGGAGGCAGAGGAAGAACAAGCATCCTAGCTCTAGCCACGGCCAACTTTTGGCTTTGTTTAGTGTCCCTTCTAGAGCATCCTAAACAACGGCACTGAAAAAGGCCTCTGAGACCCAGAGTCAGCCGGGTAAAATGTGACTAGGAAGACACCAAGAATGCTGGATCCATCCCCATACAGTGACCTGGCCCATAGAGGCTGCTGGTGTCTCCCTCACACCTGGAGTGCATCCTGTACATCTCTGCCTGGGGAAATCCACTCATTGTTCAAGTCCATGTTCAAAAGGCCCCATCAGAGTGAATCACTCCCTCTCATGTTCTCCTTATTGTACTCTTTTGAACTCTCACCCATCACAGATGTTAGGCTGGCCAATAGTTTGTGGGGGTTTTGTTTGTTTTTGCCAATAGATTTTTAGTTTGTCTGCTGACTTGGCTCAATTGGTAGTGACTGCCAGGTGATGGATTCTGAGTCTTAGCAGAAAGACTGCTGTGATTGATTAGTGATGCCTGCTGAGAGAGGCTGTGTGGTAACACAGGTATTGTATTAGTGAAGATGCTTTTGTAAGTTAAAAAAAAAAAAAAAAAGATGCTTGTAAGTAAAGACAGCCAACTCAAGGTAGCTTCAGCTGAAAATACCATTTATTATAAGGATACAAAGGTTTGTTACAGGTCTTAAAAGCAGAAAATATGCTACAGCCAGACCTTGTGAGAGACTGGAGCCAGGAAAGCTATGGGCAACCAATTAGGTCCTCAGTGGTTGTCTATCCATGCTGGGCGCCGTAGCTCGCGCCTGTAATCCCAGCACTTTGGGAGGCCAAGGCAGGTGGATTACCTGAGGTCAGGAGTTAGAGACCAGCCTGGGCAACGTGGTGAAACCCCATCTCTACTAAAAATACAAAAATTAGCTAGGCATGGTGGCACACGCCTGTAGTCCCAGCTACTCAGGAGGCTGAAGCAGGAAAATGCCTTGAACCCAGGAGGCAGAGGTTGCAGTGAACCGAGATCATGCCACCACACTCCAGCCTGGGCGACAGAGCAAAACTCTGTCTCAATAATAATAATAATAATAACAATAATAAAAGTTGTCCTTCCTGCTGGGACCATATGCTCTCTCATCTTCTCTCTATACAACTGATTACTCACTTCCTATTTACAGATAAGCTGTCTTTGATTTTCCTTGCACAGGATAGAAGATGATCACACAAGATCCATATTCATATGGCCATCAGTCACATGTAGAGAAGGTCTCAGCTAGCCTAGCTTAAGTCAGTTAAGCTGATCTTAATCAACTATGTTCAGTGAGCGGGGTTCCTTTATAACTAGGGGAACCCTATGTGAGAAGAGAGGAAACAGTTTTCAGGAAAAGAAGATTATCAAGGGCTGGACAGACCCTCTAAAAGGAAGCTCCTTTCTAATTATTCCATGTATTTGTGACCATGCCTTGATAGTAGTGGCAGTGGCCATAGGAATAATAGCAGTAGCAATAGTGATGATAATGGTGCCAGGAGCAAAGACAGAGAAATTTTAAAAACTCAGACTTCCCTTTCAGGACTTGAAATCTAGGAGGGGAGAATGACTTAGACCCAACACAAACTTGGATAACTGTTGAAAAAGAAGTTCCTGGTAGGGACAGTATCATTGAGTCAAATCAGCCCACCATGCTCCTTTGCTCTCTCTTCACCATTTCTTTCAAATTCCACACAAGATGGGGCAATGCTTATTCATAAGCTTCATGATCATGTGGAGATTCAGACTTATGACTGAAAGTGAGAGCATCTTTTCACCTGTCCCCTCCCCCTGGGACTCCCACCCCTCCACAGCAGTGGAGCAGTTGCCCCAGCAACAGCTTGGAGCAGAGCACATTAGTTCGATATCCAGCCAGCCCTCTGCCCTCTCTCTTTGCCATCTCCCTGTCAAATGTTGTCACATCCTGGTAATTATTTTAAAAGAAAAGAAAAACTATAAGGATAAAGTCATACTGGAGCACAGGAAGCAATCAGTGGCCACCCTGATGTCATCAGGATCCCCATTTCGTTTCCCGCTAAGTACCCTGCCCAGAAAGGGCATTAAGAATCATAGAGTGGTGCCCTGAGCATTTCAGAGCTTTCATAAAAAGTCACAGCTCAGCTTGTGACTGTCTTGAAGGGATCAGGCCTGTGATTCTCTTTCTCTCTTGCTTGCGTTCGCACTCTCTTAAAAAGCCCCAATGCCTATTTTTTGGTTTTCTAATCAGATGCTTGCAGTTGGCATTTTCCTCTTTTTCCTTTTCCTGCTAAAATAACATAACTGTGTTTACTTGCCTGAATTAAAGGAAACTTCTATAGAAGAGCTGGGCGGGTATTCAGAGGACCAGGAACCTGAGCCCCTGATAAAGACAGAGCTGCAGGTTCAATAGCTTGGTGACAGAAATTTCCAGGAGAAAGGGCAGCTTTGAGGAGAGGTTGGTGACAGCCGTCGCTGCCTGCTTACAGCCTACTTGCCTGATTGATATATGGCTTCCCATACGTTACTGGGTTCCACATAAGAGGTTACCAGCTGTTTATCAGTTCACAAGCCAGGGGATTTTGCCCATCTGGCTACTCAGGGGAATCGAGGGTAGGAGACGGCCATCTGTCCCTCAGCCGTGGGTTACAGGAGAACCCTTCAACAAGACCGTCATTCATCCATTCCCTCACCCAATAACCATTTTTTTAATTTAATTTTATTTATTTATTTTTTGAGACAGAGACTCATTCTGTCACCCAGGCTGGAGTGCAATGGTGCAATCTTGGCTCATCGCAATCTCTACCTCCTGGATTCAAGTGATTCTCCTGCCTTAGCCTCTGGAGTAGCTAGGATGACAAGGGTGTGCCACCAACCCTGGCTAATTTTTGTATTTTTATTAGAGATGAGGTTTTACCATGTTGGCCAGGCTGGTCTCAAACCCCTGACTTCAGGTGATCAACCTGCCTCGGACTCCCAAAGTGCTGGGATTAATTACATGGGTGGCATGAGCCACCGCACCCAGCCCAATAATCATTTATTGACATCCCTGATGGCCAACCCTGCTCCAGGGCTCTCCTCTCAAATAGGCAGCTTGTCCTCTCTTGCTCTGACCACCAGACTTCTGGCTTGAAGGATAGTTTAGGTCTATAAATGGCCTTGATCTTGCAGACCTCTGTTCTCACCTATATGTAAAATGGCAATCGTGCTTGCCATGGAACTGCCTCAAAGTGGCCATGAGAATTCAAGGACTCCTTATTTTTCTCCAGACCTAAGAATGTGTCTGAGTTCTGATGTGTGGCATTTGGGGAGTATTAAGATCACCTGTTATATTGCTTGGCCAGCCAAAGTTCAAATTCCCACCTGGTTACTACCGGGGGGAGTTGGGGGAGATTTTTGCAGCAAATTCATCTGCCCCAGAGTGAGAAGAATAACCCAGAAATGCCTTGCCAGGTTGAAAAGTGCTGTGAAGTGTGGTTGAAAACACAATTACTGTCTCTCAGGCAGGGCAGCTAATATATGAGCATGGTTGGACACTGCCTTTTATCACCTTGACTGCTGTTTCCCCAGAGCTGCATCCAGGTAGAACCATTCAGCTCCATGCTCCCTTTTCCGTTTCAAAGTGTTCCATTTTAGTGAAACAGATATGAGGTCAGGGAACAGAAGTCACTTAAGAAGTAAATGCATATGCAAACCACTGTGTAACTCACTGCAATTGAAAATGCAGTAAAACCTTGATTAAGTGTACTCCAAGTAACCAGAACTCTCAATTAACTAGGATTTATTTCTTAGAATTCTGCTTTTAGGGAAAAAGCATATGATAAAGGGAAGAAAAAAAATCTCCTCTCAGAATTTTTTTTTAAACTACTTCCAAGGTCTGCCTGAACTCAATCTACCGTCTACCTAATCTCCCTTTCCTTCTTCACATCCACCTGAAAACCTACAAGATGAAAGCTGATGTCCAGAGTGATCATCCTAAAATGTATAATGTCTGTTTGACTCTCTCGTTTCACAGAAGAGGGCCTGAGATCAAGAGGTGCAGTTACTTTCCCTAAGACACATAGCTAGAGGTAACCAGAAGCAAAGTCCCTTAGGTGCTCATCAAATGCTACAACTGTGGCATGCCACCACCCCCAACGTTAGCTGCCCAATCTTGGGTAGTCACTGAAATAGTTGCACATGAGCTAAAACCCGGAGAAGAAATAACGAGAGGGACTCAGCCAGATGATATCATTATCCAGGCAGCTGTGACCACATTACCCATCAGGTCAGTACCATCTGACTTTGGGACAGCAGTTGAACAGTAGCCAGAATAAAGTTCAATAGTCTTTTAAATTAGCCACCCTTTGGGTTTTGGTTATAATAAACAAGAAGCTTATTAATCTCTTTTTTTTTTTTTTGAGGCGGAGTCTCGCTCTGTCACCCAGGCTAGAGTGCAGTGGCGCAATCTTGGCTCACTGCAAGCTCCGCCTCCCGGGTTCACGCCATTCTCTTGCCTCAGCCTCCCGAGTAGCCGGGACTACAGGTGCCCGCCACTATGCCCAGCTAATTATTTTGTATCTTTTTAGTAGAGATGGGTTTTCACCGTGTTAGCCAGGATGGTCTCGATCTCCTGACCTCATGATCCACCTGCCTCGGTCTCGCAAAGTACTGGGATTACAGGTGTGAGCCACTGTGCCCAGCCGAAGCCTATTAATCTTTTAAAAATTTTAAAAACCAAGCTGCTGGCTGGCGTGGCCTCCTAGTGAAGACTTTTCTGACTTACCCGGGCAGTTTGTTGCCTCTTCTATGAATTCCTGTGTTCACATCAAGATGAATCTCTGTGTGTGTTTTTTTGTTTTTTGTTTTTTTGTTTTTCTCATGGCTGCTCTTAAGGCCAGGCTTAGAATAGGCAGTCACTTAAATAGCTGGATTGTGGGCCATCAGGAGGACAGCCCTCTCTCTGCTCTGGCCTCAAATATTCACTTTTTCTTGCTCAGCCTTAGAGGTGTCTTAAATTCCACTCCGAGTCATTCATAGGAACTTTTTGGATTTCAGCAGATCTGGGCCAGTCCTGAGCCTGCTTACCCTCAGAGGCCCTCAGATGTCTTCCCTGCTCTGCATCCTGGGGGCTGCCCTGCCAGCGGCATTGCCAGTGGGCTTCTGGCTAGGCTTGGCCAGGGGGAGGGCTGGAGTGAGCTTGAGGCAGGAGGGCAGGAAGAAGGGAGAAACCGGGTATCTTCCACCTACCACCAAGTCAGGTGGCATCTCCACCATGGCTGAGTCTACTCTGTGGGCCCAGCTCCCTTACTCTAGTTCTGGCACTGGCAGGAAAGCCCAGAGTCAGTGCTCTGTTAATACAGTCTCCCCTCTCCTACTCTCGCAGCTTTCTGTTGTTAATCGTGAGTTCCCTCACATGAGTCCCCACATTACATTCTCTCTGTTGAATTACCTGGTCCTGACTGGCCCCCGGCCACTTGCAGGATCCCTGTTGAAATGCAAAACCCCTGTATGCCTCCATCCTCAGTGTTTAGTGGAGGTATACCAGGGTATATCATGGCTTTCCTCCAGCAAGCAAGGCTCAGCGAAAGTTTGATCTATCAGCCTTTATCTACCTGATAAGAACCTCGAGTTAATCAGTCAACCAAAAAGCCAGTTAAAGCAGAGATCAGAAACCAAAGCTGCATGAATAACTTACAAATCTTATTATAACTTCACACATAGAAATGTACACTTCTCCACCAGTCTTTTGAGGTGGGTCAAGGCCTTTCATCTGCATATGAGTCTAGTGGTTAGGGTTCCCCCTCTATTCTTCTGGCATAAACCATCCCCATAAGGACTCTTCTGTGGTTTCTAGAATGGATTTATTAAAGTGGTATGAGAACTTAAAGACAGATGCAAAGCGTATTTGAGTGCAAAATCCTTCTAGGTTTCCAGTTTGCTTTCCAATATTGTATTATCTCCTCCACACCCAATTCAACAGCATTTTTTAAGTGATTCACCTTTGAGTATATCAATTTAGTTTGCATAAAAACTTCAACTTGCTTTCTTTTTGTACTTCGATTTCATCAGTTTACATGATATTTAAATTGTGAAGAACAATAACCAGTACAATTGGCATAAACAGGTTTGGGCCCAGCGCAGCTGCTCCTTACCAGGCATGCAGCTTGGCTAATGGGTGCAGGGGCGTTGGGGCATACCAGAGCAAGTCTGGTAGCCTCCAGGGTTCACAACGTGTTAAGTTCATTATGTTTGCCGAGGGGATGGGAAGTGTTGACTAATGCTGTGAGCCTAGTGAGTGGAGGTGGCACTCCTCCTGTAATTTCCGCCAGGGCCCTGTGTCTGGAAGTGTCGACCCACTATGGAGAAACAAGCACTTGGGCTGATTGGGTGGATGGTGCCCTTATTATTGCAATATCATCATGTTAATGATTCTCAGAATGACATCCGCTGCCACAAATTCTATGATTGACATCCACACCCTGCATCTTTGCCAAGGTTCCTTCTTCCTGTGTCCTCATCTCTCCACCACTTGACCCAGGACTGAAGGAGTTGGGTGTGAAGAGAGGCACTGGCCTAAGCTTGAACACACAGAGCACTGGACTCTGCCAAATGGGATAAACAGAGGCCACCGAGTGGCCTCTGAAGGTATCATTGGACAATGATGAAGTGGCACCTTTCTTAAGGACCCACGATGGGTGAGATGGGCAGAGTCTTCCAGCACAGAACTCAGAAAAGATCACTAGGGTCCTGTTGGGAAGATTAGAGTTCTGGCCTACGAGACTCTGCCTCGCTGGCTGAAGCTGTTTCCTCACCTGCACAGTGAAGGAGCTGGGCCAAGCAGTCCTAAGATTTCCCTCAGCTGTTACAGCCAATGTGTCTAAAAGCTCTAATAAATGAGGCCCCCCCTGGGAATGCTTACAGTCCAGAGCTGTCTGATACAATAACCATGAGCTGCCTGTAGATATCAAGTGCTTGAAATGTGAACACCCCAAGTTCTGATGCACCGTGAATGTAAAATGCACACTGGATTTCAAAAACTTAGTTTAAAAAAGAACATAATATTTCTCATTATTGATACATCTCAAAACAATATTTAGGGCCAAGCATGGTGGCTCATGCCTACAATCCCAGCACTTTGGGAGGCATGGTGGCACATGCCTGTAGTCCCAGCTACTCGGGAGGCTGAGGTGAGGATCACTTGAGCCCAGGAGTTTGAGGCTGCAGTGAGCTATGATCACACCACTGTACTCCAGCCTGGGTGACAGAGCGAGACCCTCTCTTTTAAAAAAACAAAACAGAAGCACCAATATTTGGCATATATTGGGTTAAAATATATTGTTAAAATTAGTTTCCCTTTTTTTTCTTTTCCTTTTTATCATGGCTACCAGACAATTTTTAAATTGCATAGGTGGCTCACAGTGTATTTCTATTGGACAGCTCTGCTCAAGAGAGAAGCTGCACAAAGAGATAACTGGCACCCAGGCCACCTCTGCTTCAGGAGTTCAGAGAGGAAAGAGCACTGTGGGCTGGAGTCGTCTGACAAGGGGGTGGAGGCAGTGGAACTGGAAGGTAGATGGGTCTGATTCTGGTAAGACAGGCAAGGGGTGGGTCTGTCTGGCCTAGGTCCAGCACAGTGGGGAGCAGGATCCCATCCTGCAGACAAGTGCCTGGCCGGCCAACTTTTCTGGAAGTGAAGGCTTTGGTAGGGACCATGGGAAGTTAAGGCTGGACAGATAGGCCTGAGTCATGCTGAGCGTTCATGGTCTCAGCCTCTGTCCACTTCCCCAGGACTCATCCCCAGTCCTCTGCTTCTCTCTTTGTTGGTGCTGATGCTCAGCCCAGCTAGAGGCCCACAGCAGGGAGAAGTAGCTGACGGAGGACTTGGTTTGTTCTTCCTGCCTTGCTTATCTATAAGGCCTGCAGACAGCAATTGTTCAGGAAAGTGCAGGATTGCATCTGGAAGTCTGTAGGTGTCCTTACAAAGGACTTTTAACTCCCTGGGCAAGAATTCCTTTTGATAGTGATTGGAACCCCAGGATTAGGCAGGATAGCCAAGCACCAAAGCTCCCTGGTAGAGCTCTGCCATTAAACACACACGCCACCTCTGTCCCTGGCACTCACACCTCATTTGTCCTTAGTACACAGCTGTGACTGGCCCAGCACCTGCTACCCTCTCACCTTTCCCTTTTATGATCTGAGAAAATCCGGGGGCTCATAGGAAAAACCACATGCTGTCTCTGGCTGTGGGTGTTTTCCTGGCACTTCCTGCAATGGGTCCCACCTTGTGGGAACCTTCCTGAGCACTGGCCCCTGGCCAAGGGTGGGAAGGGCGTGGGACTGCCCACCTCACTGCCCTGTCACTGGCCACACTCCTACCTCCTTGCTGGTCTTGGGAAGAGAGGAATGCTACGAAGGGCCAGTGTCAACCCTGCGTGATTGGCAGACTCACCCAGTCGGCTTTTAAACCATAGCCAGGCCTGACCCCATCTCCAGACTCTGATTAATTAAGCCACAGCAGCCAGTTTGTTTGTTTGTTTGTTTGTTTAGGCTTTCTATCATGGAGAACAACTGTTTAGGTTCAGGACAAAACTTTATCATCTTGCACCTCAAAGTGTGGCCCTTGAACCAGAAGCATCTGGTGTCACCTGGAAGCTAATCAGAAATGCAGACTTTTAGGCCCCACCCCATTCCTCTTGAGTCAGAATCCACATTTTAGTGAGAGCCCCAGGTGAGAGTACCATGTGAGAAATTCCACTGCAGTGGACATCAGAATCGCCTGGGGAGTTGGGGCAACTGGAAATCTAGGGCCCCACTTTCTGAACCTGACTCTTTTTTTTTTTTGGAGATGGAGTCTTGAGTCTCGCTCTGTCACCCAGGCTGGAGTGCAGTGGCATGATCTCGGCTCACTGCACCCTCCACCTCCCAGGTTCAAGTGATTCTCCTGCCTCAGCCTCCCAAGCAGCTGGGATTACAGGCGCCCACCACCACACCCGGCTAATTTTTTGCATTTTTAGCAGAGATGAGGTTTCACCATGTTGGCCAGGCTGGTTTCGAACTCCTGACCTCAAGTGATCCACCCGCCTCAGCCTCCCAAAGTGTTACAGGCGTGAGCCACTGCACCCAGCCTAAACTTGACTCTTAGAAGTCCAGGGTGGGGAGCAGGAAGCCTCACTAAATCAGCAATTCAGATTATTCTAATTAATTGGAATAATTAGTTTAGGGCTTTCTCTTTTCAAAATACTTTTCTCTCCTGTGTGATCAGTAAACCGGACTCAGGGAGGGTGAATGCACACTGCCCCCAGGTGAGTTGTGGTTTCAATTCAGCACTCTTGCATCCAAGTATCTTCAGTGGCTACCCATTGCCTACCAAATTAAGGTCAAATTCTCCAGCCTGGCATTGAGGAAGCTCCGTAATTTGACCCCCTGCCCGCTGCCAAGTCCACACCCATAATTTCCTTTTTTTTTTTTTTTTTTTTTGAGACAGAGTTGCACTCTGTCACCCAGGCTGAAATGCAGTAGCGCAATCTCTGCTCACAGCAACCTCCACCTGCCAGGTTTGAGCGATTCTCATGCCTCAGCATCCTGAGTAGCTGGGATTACAGGTATGCATCACCACACCCAGCTAATTTTTTGTATTTTTAGTAGATACAGGGTTTCGCCATGTTGGCCAGGCTGGTCTCGAACTCCTGACCTCAAGTGATCCACCCACCTTGGCCTCCCAAAGTGCTGGGATTATAGGTGTGAGCCACCGGGGCTGGCCAGTTTCCTTCTGTTAATGTATCCCACCAGCCAAAATGGAACCACTTGATCAGCTGAGCACATTGTCTATATTCATTTTTTGTTCCTTTGTTTATACAGTTGTGTTTTTTTGTTTCTTTGATTAGAATGTATATCCTTCTCCTTCTCTGCCTAAAACTTATCCATACCTAAATATCGTTCATCCCTCAAGGCCTGTTTCTTTGACAGCCCAGACTCAGAGCAATGTGTCCCTCCTTTGAGCTCCTGAAGGGCCAGCTGAAGACTCTGTCATTTGGTTGGTGGAGGCCAAGGTAAAAGGAGTCTATGGAGTCCTTGCTTATTTCAGGGGGCCTGAGTTCTTTCTCCCCTGTTAGACTGTGACACTAAACAAAGGCACAGACAAAAGCTTTATGCTTTTATTGTGGCACTGCTGTCTTCCTGACCCCCTTTAGCACCGTGGCTTGTGCATGGTCAGGGCTTTGTTGATATTTGATTGAAGGTGGATGTGGAGGATAAAATTTGGGTTACAAGGATGTTAGTGTCATGCTGATCACATATACTTGTGTACTTATGTATTAATATAAAGCTACTGTTCTAATCTTTTCAAAAGTAAGCAGTAGCTTTAAAGAATGAAAGGAAAGAATGAGGTTAAATGGAGGAAAAGGCTAAAGCAATTCAGGAAGAAATAAGAAAAATATGGAAAAATGCCCCCCCCCCCCACCACCCACTTTTAAAAGTAAGTAACCATGCTTTATTTTTTATTTATTTTAGAGAAAGGGTCTCATTCTGTTGCCCAGGCGAGCCTAGAGTGCAGTGGTACAATCACAGCTCACTGCAGCCTCAAACTCTTGGGCTGAAGAGGTGTTCCTGCCTCAACCTCCCAAGTAGTGGGGACTACAGGTACATGACACTGTGCCCAGCTAATTTTTTTTCTTTTTAATTTTTTTCTAGAGATGGGGTTTTGCTTTATTGCACCGGTTGGTCTTAAACTCCTAGCTTCGGAGGATTTTTCCTGCCTCAGCCTCCCAAGGTGCGGGGATTACTACAAGAGTGAGCTACCATACCTGGCCATAAATGCCTCCTTTGGCCTCTGCCAGACCAGGGTCACAGCTCTGATCACTTGGAATCAAATCTGAGAAGTGGGAGAGTAATGAGCATAAGAACATAGCTTATTGAGAATGCAAAAGGTCTGTAAGTCTCCCTGGCCCTAGCCAGCAGGAATTGTGCTTTAAGGGAGCACTGTGTTCAACATTTTCACATTCTCATAGAAACTCCAGTGTCTTACTTGTCACGAGACAACACTGGAGCTTTCCTGCCTCTTGCCTTTGTTCATAGAATTCAGATGCCCTCCTTGCTTTTGGATGCTCTCATTGCCTTCTCCAGGCCCAGGAGCACAGTGAGCACTCAATAGCAGGCAACCAAGGCTGAGGATCCAGTGCTGGAAGACTTGAAGTAAGTTTCAACCTCTCCTACTAACTATGTGCACAATCCTGGGCAGATCACCTCACATTTCTGACTTTCAGTGTTCTTATCTGGAAAATGAGGATCATTATAGTTACTTCTCAGAATCGCTGGGAGGAGTTACTGAAAAACAATATATGTTAACCCTTTAGCACAGTGCCTTGTAGGAAGTAAGCACTCAACAAACGGTAGCTATTATTATTATTATTTGCAAAGTGGGAATAACAATGCCCACTCCAGCACAGAGTTCGATTAAATAAATTGTATTAAATTTAAATAAGGTGGTAAACATTCAAGTGTTTGCAAAGTTTAAAGCTTGTTGCACATCACATATTCGTTCACTTAACAATTAGTACTAAGCCTGCTCAGCCTACTGCAAGAAGATCAAGGACACACAAGGCAGAGCCCTCAGAATCCAGGAAGGGAGATAAAGTTCACATGCATCTCCAAGGCTGCAGAGAGGGAAAGATGACTTCTCCCTGAACAGGCGGTACTCTTTACTGAGAACCCTGAAGTGTGGGCTCCATTGTGGTGGATGAGACAGGACTCTGGAGGTGATGAGAGTAGGAAGGCATTCCAGGCGGCGGAGAGGCTTGTGTGAGCAATGGGACCATACACAGGGTGTTAGGGAACAGAAAGTGATCTAGATTATGGAACATGGGGTGCCGCTCTACAGGGCAGTAGGTAGGAATGCAGGCTCTGGAGCCTGCCTTCTGAAATTCAGTTTCAACTCTACCATCTCCTAGCTGTGTGACCTTGAGTATATTTCTTAACCTCTCTGTGCCTTGATGTCCTCACCTATAAAATGGGGATGATAATAATAGTATCTACCTTATGAGGTTGTCGTGAGGATTAAATGAGATAATACATACTCTTGGATCTGTACAGTGGGGTGCAGTCTAAGAGCTTGGTGATTTCTTCCTGTGGTTAGTGGGGAACAGCAGAGAGAAAAAGAAAAGCCCAGGAAGCAGGCAGGGGCAGAGTGAATGCCAGGTTCGGGAACTGTCCTTCGTGACAAAGGTGGGGACCTGTCAAAGGTGATTGAACAAGAGAGTGACATGATCCAAGTGGCTTGCAAGAAGATGAGTCAGCCAGCAATGTTCAGAGTAAGCCAGCTCAGGGAGAGAGGACAGGTGGCTCCGCTGCCCAGCCTGTGGCTGAGATGGCCTAGGCATGGTCAGGCAGGGATCCTGGAGAGGGAACCAGAGCCCCTCAGAGGCCTCCCACCAGGGCCACAGTCACTGAATCTGCTGCTGGAGCCAGGCAGGGCCCCTGGCCAGGCAGGGAGGGGT
The DNA here is from genome assembly GCF_009828535.3 of Hylobates moloch. Classification (NCBI taxonomy): domain Eukaryota; kingdom Metazoa; phylum Chordata; class Mammalia; order Primates; family Hylobatidae; genus Hylobates; species Hylobates moloch. The sequence continues at coordinate 31,477,811 of NW_026652280.1, forward strand.
CTCTGAAGATTCCAGACATTTATTAGTCCCAGAGTCTGTGTGGCCACCATTCTTTACAGTGAGCCCAAAGCCCAGTTCTTCATGACCAACACTCAGTTTTCCCCTGAAGATATTTACTGTTAGATAACAATGATAACTAATGTTTATTGAGTACTTCCTGCCAGCCAGGAATTGTTCTAAGTACTCAAAGTATTAACTCTTTTAATCCTCACAACAACCCTAGGAGGTAGAATTGACTCATACTCCCCACTTGACAGAGGAGGAAACTGAGGCACAGAGACATTCAGTCACTTGCTAAGAATCACACAGCTAATGAATAGCAGAGCAGGGATCCAAACCCTGGTCTAGGGCTGCCTTTTCACGTCTTCTACTCCTTGTTAGTTCATGTTTGTCAGGCAGAAAAAAATCATGTCTCATTTGAGCCTGTGACAAACGTCTCTAGTGAGGAGACTTCTCCTGGGGGAGAGGTGATGGGCCCCTTTGGGTAGACATCACAAGGTAAACATGCTTGGGTGATGAAATGGGACCTTTCCCTCCCTCTTGCTCACCTTCCTTTCCCCAGCACACTCCCAGCTCTACCTCCAAAGCCTGCTCTCAGCATAGAGCCTAAGGCCCCTTGAAAGCAAGGTCTGTGTCTTCTTCACCTTTTTACCTACCCCCACCCGCCCTGCCATAAAACCCAGCAGAGGACCAGGCTCAGGGTAGGCCCTTGAGTTCAGCTGAGTTGATCTGGATTAACTCATCCATAATGAGATGTAATTGACTGATAAGATGTTAATGACACCATTCCCGGGGGCTGGGCATTTTAATGTGGGCTAAAGTACAGGTTTGGCTTGCCCCAAAGGAATGAAGGTTTGATTGTGGAATGATGGGCATCAGTCAGCGGGGACGCTTCAGGGGTCAGTAGTAGTGACAGAGGTTCACTGAACAGAGGTTCAGACAAAGGGGTTCGGGTGACAAAGTCCCTCTCTGGCTCCCAGATACCATACCCCATACAAGCAGCCACCATTTCTGTCTCTGCCTTGCCAAGTGCTTCAAACTCAACATACTTCCCAGGTCCTGAGGCGCATGAGACCCATGCTAACCCCTGAGGAGGGCAAGAAGTGGGTGGGAAGGCCCAGCACTGACCCGGAGAGTTGAGGAAGCCAGGCTGGGCCGCACTGGGTCTGAATCTGTGTAAACACCAGCCACGGGGCCCAGGGTAGGGGTGATAGGGCGAGTGGGGCCCGAGTCATTCACTCCTCTGTGGCTCACAGGCATACTGTGGGTCCAGGTTCATGCTGGATGCCCCAGGAAAGTGCAGACGTGCCCAGTGGAGTCAGGTCAGAGGAGCAGAGGAGCTGCAGGGACCTCAAGAGCCACCTGCCGCCACTCCTGTGAGTCAACCCCGAGCTAAAGGTGGCCGCCTCCTAATATGACAAGTGAAATGAAATAGAGTGTGACATGAAACCTACTCAAAACCACGGGGCGAAGAGACCTAAGCCCCCATCGTGGGAAGGGGATGGCATATCATCTGGCAGGACCTCATTTCTGCAGTCCCCCAACCTCTGGCCTCTGATCTTTGCTCCCCACTGCCCCGCCTTCCTCTGACCCAGGATGAGGCCTCTGAAGGCTGAGCCTTCCCTGAGATCTTTCATTCTCTCCTTAGTTGCTCTGGGGATGGGGGACGTGCCCCACTGCTTCCTTCCTCAACACCACCCTTCAGCACAGTGGGACATCCACCCAGGGGTAATGGAAAAGGAAGCTGGGTGCAGAGGAGGCCTCATGCCCAAGGAAGGTTCTGGAAGTCTCCTTCGGTGTGGAGACCTTCCATAGGCACAAGGGAGGAGGTTGTCCCTGCGACGACCCTGGAGAGTCGGTCTCAGGTCGTGTTTAAAGGCCTGCTTCAACCAACAGGATTGGAAGTTCACCAGATGGGTCCACTGAAGCCCTTCCTTTCTTCAGGGACAAGATAGGAGGGGAAAGTAAGTTCCTAATATGGGTTGCTAAAATAAGGCCCTTTATAACCTCATAATCAGAAGGAACAAAGGAGTTTCCTTATACAGCCACCATTTACAGTCAGGGGAACTTCTTTAATTTCATTTTTTTAAGGGCACTGAAATGGATTTTGCTACTGTATGGAGCAGTAAAGCCCCATTATGACAAATTCCATTACAGAGGAGCAGTCAGTGATTAGAGATTTCCACGTCCCAGCAAATGGCCTATGGAAACAGGGCTTTGTGAGTGGGGTCGGACACAAACCTTGCACCGCAGCCTCCTCTAGTCCCTCTCAGGCTCCAGCGTACCCTTCCCTTAGATGGAGAGAAATGCTTTGCATTTATTTTGCTGCCTCTGTATGAGGAGGTGTGGGATGGGTGAGGAGGGGTAGGGTGGGTGAGGACAGGCAGGGGACGAGGGGCTAAAGAGAGAAAGAGAGACGAAGCAATACTGTGGAGGGAAGAAAGCTGGTCTGGAACTGAGGCTTCTAGACTGTTAGTTTGGCGTCAGTTACAGCCCCTCGGGATGTTGGTTCTAGAGGGCTACTTGGAAATCAATCATTTAGGGCAGTGTTTTTCAAACTGCAAGTGATGCTCTATTATGGGTAGTTTGATCAATCTAGTAGGTCATACCGCTAGCTTTTTAAAATTAAAAAAAAAAAAGAAAAGAAGAATAGAATAGAAAATAACATGCATCATATTTAGTTAGAGTAAGTATTGTTCAATACTTTTATTTCAGGTTTTCACACGCAGATGTATATCCTGGTCATGAAGAAAAATGTCATAGCAGGTTATAGTTGGGAAAAGTTTGGGGAACACTGATCATGTCTCCCAATACTTAGATTTTCATTTTAAGAACACTGAGGTACAGAGAGGGAAAGCCACTTGTCCAAAGTCAACCAACTCATGAAATTCGCATCCAGGACATGAGGACTGACTTCCAGGTCAGACCTCATTCACCCAGCAGTTTCCCACATCAGATCCTTCGTGTGGAGGGCAATTGAAGTGTACATGTGGCTCTCCATCAAAGCAACCTGCTCTAGGCCTTGGGCGAGTAACTTAACCCTCTGACTCTCAGTTTTCTCATCTCTAAAATGGGCCCATACCCACCCAGCAAGGTCACTGTGAGGATGATGAGATTACATACAACTCATGCCTGGCGCATGGGAGGTACTCAGAGTCTGCTGTTTGCCTTACTTTCTCTCCTTTGCAGATACCTGGAGCTTCTCTCTTTCCCTGGGGTAAAATACATAGACATATATTACAATTCCGCTAACCTGTGCCTCGACACAAGCAAACATCCCAGAGAGAAGGCAGTGACCTGTGCCTGCCTGCACACACCTCCTACCTTGTCAGGCAGTTCCAGCATTGCTTTGAGCCTGTTGCTTCCCTGCTGAGGGCCTGAGTGACAGCTCCATCTCATCTTGGGTTCCTGCAGATAAAGAACAGGACTATGGTAATGTAGGTGGGTTGAAAATACCCAAGATGACTAACAATTTGATCACTCCCAGGCACCATTGTGGAAGTTTTACCTGTATTCTTACCTGCAGAGAAAAATGATGGCTCAGATCTCATGCTCAAGATGTTCTTACATTCTGTTGCCCTATGATAAGGCTCAGTGTGTTGGAATCTTCTCCAAATAGGCTGTGCAAGGGCACAATGTGTAATTTTGTGCAAAACAAATGCTTTATGGGGACTGTTTTAATTTCAACTCACTTGGAACACCCCCAAGTCCCCAAACCATTGTGATAAGGACCAGTTTTCTTCCTCTTGGCCTCCTCTAATGCATAGACCAACACTGTCCTATAGAAATATCATGCCAGCCACATACTGACTTTAAAATGTTCCTCATAGTCACATTACAAAAATAAAAAGAAATAGTTAACATTAATTTGTGCAATATATTTTAACTCAGTATATCCAACATATCATTTCAACATGTAATTCATATAAAAATTATTAATGCTATATCTATCTCTTTTTTTTTGGTACTAAATCTTCAAAATCCAGTGTCTATCTTCCACTTGCAGCTCATCTCAGTTTGAGCATCTGCATTTCAAGTGCTTAATAGCCTCGTGTGGCTAATGGCTTCCAGGTCACACAGCACAAGCAGAGTCTTCTGCACATGGTAGGCGTTCAAAACATTTTGCAGAACTTAATTTGATGCTGACCCCTGTTGAACCTCAGGAGTCACGTTAAGATCTGAGGATTGGAAACTGAAGGAAAAGAAGGGAGAAGGGCCTTGATGGTGGTATTGTAAAGAAATCACTTAGAGGGAGGCTGAGGCAGGAGAATGGCATGAACCCGGGAGGCGGAGCTTGCAGTGAGCTGAGATTGCACCACTGCACTCCAGCCTGGGCAACAGAGTGAGACTCCATCTCAACAAAAAAAAAAAAAAAAAAAAAAAGAGAGAGAAAAAAGAAATCACTTAGAATGAGCAAAACCACAGCCTTTAAAACAGCCAGGAACTGCCTCCCCTTCCTGGGCTACATCAGACTTGTCTGTTGGTCCTGAAATGGATGGTACAACAGGTGTCTAGAATCAGAAAACCTGAGTGCATGGTGCAGACTTGATGCCCCATGCTGAATGGTCATGGGGCCAGTTGCAGGATCCAAGCTATGCTAAGCCTCCCTGGAAGTTTGGCTGTTGACTGTCTGGAGACTGAGAGATGGCCTCCTGATGTCTCATTTTCATCACAGGTAGGGTTTCCACTTCCCTTCTCGAAGATTTGCATCAACAAGAACCAAAATTTTAGCTTTTGTTACTCATCCATTTCAAGGAATTTACCCCCAGTAATGGGAGAAGCTCCATGGTGTCTTTGCAGGGACAGCTGTATGGCTGGCCAGTGTCAGGCTCCCAGGGAAATTTCAGTGATGCTTGATGAGAGAGATCAAACCAAGGGTGAATGAGGAAAGAACGCACAAATCTCGAGTGGGGAAAAGAAGCAGGAAGCACGTGGGCTCACCCGGGCTCTCTGCAGTGGCAGGGGCAGAGGGAGAAAGATGAGCAGGTGGACGGCCAGACCCAGGAGAAACCTGGGGCTCTCAGGTTGCCTGGCCTCATGGGCTCTGGGGTTGCCTGGCCTTGTGGGCTCTGGAGGCTTTCCCAGGCCTCACTGTGTGCAGCCCCAGCAGGACCGGCCAAGCTCACAGAGGCTGGTGTCAGGACAGCCCAATTCATGTCACATGGTGCCACATCAGCCACTAACCTGCATAATCGATCCCATGTGAGGGCACTTCAGAGCTTGAAGGGAAAGTGCAGAGACCATTCCTTCCTCTACAGATGCAGAAACGGAGGCCCACAGAGGTGAAGCGGCTTGTCAAGGCCAGGCAAGGAGAGACAAGTTAGATGGAAAATAGAAGGACGCCTAGGAATTGGAAACTCCAGGTGCCTGCTCCTTCTGTCATGCACATTAATTAGAGCACTGTTTGTGGCTCTCTTAGCTTCGCCTTAATGAGAGTCAATACATGAAAAATATGGGCTTACACTGGGACCCACAGAGCAATAAGGATGTGAAATGGAAGGGTACAAGTGAACACCCAAATGCTGTGTCGCTTGTGGGCAACTTGGATGTGGCAGGGTGCTGTCTGCACTCAGATATCCAGAGTCACACATGTGTCTGTCCAGGTACTAGAGGGCTTGGATACAGGAATCAGGACGGTGTGGGCTGAGGTGACTGAAGTGTTAAGAGTGACAGCAGGCTGGCTCAGAAGCCCTTGTACTCCATGCAGGGCTGATCCCATCTGGGGCTGTCATCCTCCAGCTGATGGAGACATTGAATGTCACTCCCCCACCAGGCGGGCCCCAAAGGCGCCATTCTGCTGTCAGTGGGCTTGCCAGCGTGTGGTAACGTCTGCTCCCTGTGCTGAGGAGCAGTGGTGTCGTTAGCACAGACTCATGTGCTGCTGTCAGAGGAGTGGCAAGCTGAGGAGGTGGCCCCGTGCCCTGCAGTCCCTGGGCACTTGCCCACTGGCCCAGAGACTAGGCATTCTTGCCGGCTGAGGTGCCAGTGCTCGGCCCTGGAAGTGGACCTATGTCGCTCTTCCCCAGCTCCCCTGTAGCCTCACAGGAAGCAGGTCCTAGAGGCTACATCATACCCCACATAGTGGAATGATGGCACCGCAAGAGCCAAGGCCTGTCCAGTGGGCTGGACCCCACCCCTTCTCTTTTGTGAAGGCAGTTTTGCTAAGAGTATGGGTCTGGAGGGGCTCTGAGGGGTGAGCTGGCTGCCTTCTCCTTAGGCTATTGTGGCCTCTAAAGCCCAGCCAGCTTCATCCTCTCTGCTTTGGCGAGGAGGTGCTGATGTAGCCAGGAGGGGAGGGGTTAGGAAATGAAGTGACCAGTACCCCACGATCCTACTGCAGTTGAGTTTGTCCCCTCCGATGAGGTGGACCCTGGGCCCATTTATTCTGACACTTTGTTCTGCAGGATTCTTTGAATCTCTGAGATGAGATAATGGGTGCCTCCCTTTCCAGAATGGGTAACACTTTAAAAAATTGGGCATAAATGTTTTATTTCACTTATTCAACAAATATCTGGTCCCTACTATGTACAAGAGACACTGTGCTGGGCACCGTGGACCCCGTAATAAGGGCGACGAGTCATGACTTACCTGTGGTTGAACTGAAAAACGCCACTGGCCCCTTGGCATCTGGCTATACATCATATCTTGACGCATGTATGATCCCAAACAGGGCAGATAGCCATCTGAGGCCTCAGTTTTCCAATCTGTAAAACTGGAATAATTGATCTTTAAGTTCACCCCAGCTCTAGAAATTCTATAATTCCTCACAGCAATCCACTCCTAGGCATATACCCAAAATAAATGAAAATAGGTACTCAAACAAATACTTGTAATCAACATTCACAGCAGCACTATTCACAATAGTCAAAACCGAATGTCCATCAATGAATGAATGAATGAACAAATTGTGATATATGCATTCAATGGAATATTATTTAGCCATTAAAAATGAATGAAGCACTAATACATGCTATAACATGGATGTACCTGGAAAACATCATGCTAGTGAAAGAAGCCAGACACAAAAGGTTACATGTTGTATAATTTTATGGGCTCTGTGTATCAAGAGGACAAAGTCCATCATTAACTTGAACTAAGCTCCTGCCAAGCCCAGAGCCCCTCACCCTGCTACCTGCCTATGGGGTTCTTGCATCTTCTCTGCTTTGGAAATTAGTGACTCTCTCGACCACTCTGGTGTGAGAATGGAGATTCTCCTGTAGCTTTCAGTTAGTCGGGGCAGTGCTCACCACAACCCTTGGAGCCCCCAAGCATCCCACGACTGCTCCCCAGTACACCCAACTCGCTCTTCTCATGCTGGGCCTGCTGCACCGATGCCCTCAAGGCTGACCTGCTGCTGCCGGTGGAGTGTGGGCCAAGGTGCCAGTACCAAGGTTGAGGGTACCCTGCCCATCCTGAAGGCATGCCCCCGGGGCAGCAGAGGCCCTGGGGCCACACCATGTTCTCTGCAGAGTCAGCCAGCCACACTTTCCCACATTTGTGCTGCCACCAAAGGGGCCTTGCACGTGTGTCTCGGAGATGTTAGACACAGGACCTTTGGATTTTCCTGGGCTCTCTCCCGGTGGGATCCCTTCCCTTGTACAGGACCTGATATATTGCGGGAGCTTGAGAATTATGTGTTGTGTAACTGAATGAGTGAATGAATGAATGGATATTGGAATCATACCAGATAAGCCAGAGGGCCATCTTAGTGACAAAATCCAGCTATCCCCAAATCTCCCATCACCTCCAACCCTGAGGGGTCTGAGGCTCTAGCTTCTGGCCTTCTACTCCATCTGTCATGGAGAGAATCATGGTGTGGGGGGCAGCTTGTTCCTTCACGCACCAGATGCTTGGCTGCCTGCCCCCCACCCACCCCGAGACTCTCCCTGATGTGCCCTGGCCCCCTCTAATTCTACGTAGACATAGTTTAAACTCAAGCTGGAGCCCAGCCAGGTGAGCTGGGGAGGGTAAGGGACCAAAAGAGCCTCATGATGGGTCCTCCTCAGCATCTTACCTCTATAACCAGGGAGCCAGCAGGGTATTGTGCAGGCCTGAGTCCTGCCCCTGCCTGCTGAGAGGTGATGATGATAAGACCCAACTCAGATGGTGAGGACGAGGTGACCCAGTGCCTGGGCACTCATGGAGTGCTCATCAAATGTTGCCACCACTACATTCAGTGGTTACACCTTTGGGGGCTCACTTCCCCCAACTTCCACGTGTGCATCTGTGACTGGAAGCAGCTACCGTCTTTGGTGACCTTCCGTGTGCCCTGACTGTACTTTGTCACTTCACTTCTCTGTTCATTCATTCAACAAGTGTTTTAAGCAGCTGCTCCATGCCAGGCCCTGTACTAGGCTCAGACTTGCGAAGTTGGGTGGGGTGTGCCCCGCACGCCCTTCCTCACTCCCTGGTTTTGTGTGTTTATTGCAGGGCTTCTCAATGACGGAGTTTGGGGTGTGAGCGTACTGGGGGAGTTCCATATTGAATCACCAGTAGGGTGTTTTTAAGCACCACCCCCATCTCACCTTCTTCATTACCACCTCCACTCACATAGTTACCTTTGTTTGTGTGTGTCTGGAGAATATTTAAGTTTCAAGTATACCATACCTTATTATTAACTATAGTCACCATGACTTTTATTAGGTCTCCAGAACTTACTCATAACTGGAAGTTTGTACCCTCTAGCCAACATCTCATTTCCTCCACCCCACCCCTGCAGGATTTTCTGATTTTTAAAGAGAGCCTATATTGCCTTTAGAATAAGAAAAAACATCATAGAGGAGGAAATGCCTTTTTTTTTGCATATAACAACATATTGTGCATTTCTTTGTATTCTGTTCCTGTGACCTTTGCTGGGAGGGAACTTAGGTGCTGTCTTGGCCAAGTTCAGAAACATGTAGGAAGTTATGGAGAAGTGTTAAAGCCAGGTTAGTACTTAGTTGAAGCTTCTTCCTTGATTGAATTAGATTTGTTGGAAAAGGGATTATGGTTCGGGCTTTGGGTAGGGCATAATGACTACATTCTCCTGCAATCCCGTGGGTTCTCAGCAGAGCAGTGCATTTTGGGACACCTGGCTCCAACATGCAAGTCTAGAAGGTTCCCTGTGGAGCCCTCATAACAGCTGTCCCAAGGGCTCTGTGGGTCAAGAGGACAAAGCCCATCAGTAACTTGAACTAGGCTCCTGCCAAGCCCAGAGCCCCTCACCCTGCTCCCTGCCCATGGGGTTCTTGCACCTTCTCTGCTTTGGAAATTAGTCATGTGGGCAACCACTCAACCACAATCTCAGTGGCTGGCAAGGTGCTTGGAAAGCAGGGAATATTTGGGGTCAGTGTCCTGGATATTTAAAAATTGCTTTTCTATTTGGGACCAGTGTCCTAGATATAGCCTGGATATAGAACTGCTGGTGGCCCTTTGTCCATTGGAAACCCCCCACCTCCCTCCCCTTACCCTCCTCTGGGCACCAAGCACTTTCCATTTTTCTTTTCCAGGACCTTACCACATTAAACCATGTGGTTATTTATAAAGAAGCTGTTGCAACTACAAGAGTGTCAATTCATTCCTTCACTTGTTGAGTCTCAGTCTCCTCATAAATAAAATTAGAGACTGATTAGCTGCCTCCTAGTGTTGCTGTGAAAACTAAAGTCAGGTCACAGGAGTAAAGTGCCTCACCAGCCACTAGGAACATAGAAGCGGCTCATTTAGTGGTGCCCCATTATCCCTCTGCCTTGGGGACAAGAAACATGTTTATTTTTCATTCTTGCAGCACCTTTCCCGGAGCCCATCTCACAGAAGGCCTTCATTCGGTAGGCATTTGCTGAATTTGCCTGAGCAGGCGCTGGAGAGGAACGAGTTAAGGGAGGGTGGAGTGAGGGAACAAACATTTCTTTGGCACACAGTACTACATGCCAAGAGGCTCTCTCTTAGGTGCACGAAGATGGATTATATGTTCAGCCTGAGAGCAGAGCTGGGAACTCCTAGGAGAGCGGGTTTGGGAGGATGGGGCATCTTCAACTGGTGTTTCTAATTTCTGGACGTGCTGGGAGATTAGCGGACAGAGCAGGTGGGGCCTCTGAAGGCTCCTCTGTTTAACCTGAACATCCTCCCTTTCAGCTGCAGGGAGGATGACACTGACCTGTGTCATGTCATTTCTACCTTTCTACCTGGGGAAAGGTAGAAAGGAGTCACCTGCCCCTCCCCCACCCAGAAACAGGCCTGAGGGTTCTTGCTGTCCCTGCAGCTGCAGGGGAAGCCCTCAGATGCCATCCTGGGAGTGGGGAGGCAGGAGGAGGAATCAGTCAACCCAAAACTGTGCAATCGCTAAGCCGATGATCTCAGCCAAGCCCACGGTGAGGGAAGAAGGGCTGCTCTGTGCTTCCTGGAACTCCAGGCATCAAACAGATCCTGTGGAGGTTCTAGCATGTTCTTCCTCTCTGGGCTGGCTGTTCCCATTTCCATCTGGCTTCTCCTTATTGGGCACTGGGCTTGAAGCCCTTTGTCACATCACCAGCCTCTTTGGATAAGAATGAGCGGATCTGCAGCTAAGACTGGAGAGCTTGTGTCCTTTCTCTCCCATAGAACAGTAAGGGCATTTGGGAGGGGAGAAATGACCAAGTGGAAGCCAGTATGTCTTGAGGAGCTGTTTGGCAGTGCCATCTACCCAGCACATTGATGAAGCTCAAATGCGTCCTCTTCATGCTAATGCCTGTAGCACTGTGGGTGGGGGAGGCAGAGTTGAGAAAACACATGGAAGTCTGTATCCTGGGGAAATTGCCAAACGCCTCTTCTCTCCTTGTACCTTGTGCCACCTCCCTCTTCTCTGCGCGCTTTGATAGATGACCTATTTTGATGCTGGCAAAGATGTGAGTTCAATTAACTAGAGGAGTCAAAGGATCAAGGGAAATTTGAGAATTAAAAAACAAAAGGTGCCAGTATGTTAATAAGTATGTGACCCATCACAAAAACATCACTGAATGGAAAGGACCTGGACAGCAGGAGAGCTGGGTGTCCGTTCCTTTAAGCCAAGCGTCCTTGATCCTGCCATTTTTCCTCTGTGTTTGCCAGGCTGCAGAGCTCTGGAACCGTCCAGCTAAAAACTGCTTTGATTCTGTTTTCTCTGCTCGGCCATAGAGAGCACCTTTGAGAAGAGGCCCTTATTTTCTCTTCATCCTGTCACTGGAGAGTTTGTAGGGGCTAGAAACACCGGATTACTCTGTCCCAGAGTTCTGTCTGCAATTGGTCTGAGAGTATCATGAAAGCCTTCCTCTCCATACAAGAAAGGAGCGAGGAAGCATCCTCAGCACACAGCCGCCCACACAGGGCTGTGCGGGTCTGAGCTGCTGGGCTCCCTCTGATGGTTCCCTTGGTGCCCAGTGGTACTCATCCATTCCTATGACAGTTGCCTGCTGAGCACCTACTGTGTGCCAGGCCAGAGGGCCATGGAGACAGGGGAGGTCCCTGCTCTTCACGTGCAAGGGGCTGTGTTATATGAAGGAAAAAGCGATATCTCAGGAATGACTGCCCCCCAGATGGAGGGTGACCTTAGAAAAGGTCATAATGGGCCGGGCGTGGTGGCTCACATCTGTAATCCCAGCACTTTGGGAGGCCGAGGCAGGCAGATCACCTGAGATCAGGAGTTCAAGACCAGCCTGACCAATATGGTGAAACCCCATCTCTACTAAAAATGGAAAAATTAGCTAGGCGTGGTGGCCTGTGTCTATAATCCCAGCTACTCAGGATGCTGAGACAGGAGAATTGCTTGAACCTGGGAAATGGAGGTTGCAGTGAGCTGAGATCATGCCACTACACTCCAGCCTGGGTGACAGAACGAGACTCCATCTGAAAAAAAAAAAGGAAAAGAAAAGAAAAAGTCATAATGAGGACTGAATACCCACTGCAGGCCTGGCTGGGGCCTGAGGGGCAGGGACAGGGCCTTTGCCCTGAGAAGCTAATATTTCTTTGGAGGTCTACAGGAGACAAATCAGAGTGAGGAGAGAAAAGGGAGAACTGAGGAGAGAGGATAGGGCCTTGTGCAGAATCTCGGGGAGCAAGGGCTGAAACGTCCACCCCAGGCCTCTCCTGCCAGCCGCCAGCCACAGGACAGCCTGGCCCTTAAAGAGAGGGGTTAGGGAGCCAGGGCAGAGGCCAGCCGGCCAGCCACAGCCAGACTTAGCCCTGGAAATAAGGTCTTCTTGGGTGGGGGGAGAGGGAGGGCAGGGGAAGGAGAGGAAGAGGCTGAGGGAGGAGCAGAGCCTTCTCCCTGTTCAAACTCAGGGCCTGTTTTAATCCTTTGGCCCAGAAGAGCAGCCACTGGGAGCCTGTCTGTACCTGCCCGCACCCCTGCGCCTGTCCCAGCCCCGGGGACTCTTCTGTTCACATTGTTTCCTGCACCCCACACCCAAGCCCACAAATAAAGACGGCCACCCCTGCCCACCGCCTCCCGCCCTCCCCGCCAGGGTGACTCAGGCTGGGCGCCTGGTGGCAGCAGCTCTGCTCGCCTGGCCCTGCTCCGCTGCCTACATCTGTTCCTGATTTGCTGAGCCCAGCCAGTAGCCCTTTATGTCTCTGTGACCTAAATGAGGGTGGGGTTTCTTTCCCCTAGACTTAAAAAAATAATCTGCACACCCCCTGTGGTGTGCAGATTATTATAGTGTCTGCTTGCTTAGAGGGGACAAGAAAGAAAGCGAAGTCGGACAAGTCCAGTTTAATTGCGACGTGCAGCTGCCCAAGGTCTCCTGTCCACTCTGGCCAGTTCTGAGCCAAACCAGTTTTCCATGGCCAAACTGGGCCTGGTTTCCACATTGGTTCCTGTCAGGAAGTTCCTCCGCCCAGCATGTGCTGTTAAATAGGATCCCGTTCATTCCTTTTCCTCTTATAAACTTCCCTTTCAGGTCATCCTAAGGGAGAGTGGGGCTGTGGCCTGGAGGGGGAAGGGAACTCCAGGCTGCACTCCCAAAAGGGAAGTGGCTGTGTCGGGGAGGCCAGCAGGGGGCTGGCCAGGGTCAAACATCTGGGGTCCCAGCTCAAGGACGAAGCGGAAAGTGGCTGCCTTCTCCCCAGCAGTGCCAGCTGCCTCCTCCATCACAGGCGGCTCTTAATGCTACCTTTCCTCGGTTCCCCACAGGGAGGTGGGATTGGAGGAGCAATGGGAAAAGCATCCCATCCTAAAAATATCTCCCACCTTCTCCCCTCCTAAAAATATCTCTGCCACAAACTTCCCACAGAGTGTGAAACTCTACCTTCCCCATTTCAGTCTTTGCTTGTTTGCTTGTTGCAAGCGCCCCGGGGAGACACTGCGAAGCTTGGCCTCCTGCCCCTGTGTCTGTCTGTTGAGTCGCAGGAAGCTGGCAGCCCTCCTTCAGGAGTGGGACATGGGAAGGAGGCTGCAGATCGACCTGGGAAAGGTGAGCTGGGGTTGGCGCCTGAGGCCAACCTGGCCAATGGATGTAGCCACCCAGGGAGAAGGGGGAAAGGGTGAGAGATTGGAGGAGTCTCCTGGCCCTGAGCTCCAGGCTTCATATATATTATCTCGTTTAACCCTTGACTCCCTTTTGTAGCATGCGTATTTTTATCCCCGTTTGGGGTCTTCTTACCCCGTTTTACAGACGACAGACTTGAAATTCAGAGAAGTAGAGTGTCAACTCACTTTCACACAGCTAGAAATCATGGCTGTCGGTTTCCAGTGGTCAAATGCTTTCCTCATATCCCATGCAGCCTTCATTCATTCATTCATTCATTCATTCATGCTTCATTCATACATTCACTTGTGGTAAAATTATACGTAACGTAAGATTCATCATTTAGGTATATAATTCAGTAACAGTAAGTGTATTCACAGTGTAATGCAAACATCACCACTAGCCATCTCCAGAACTTCTTTAGCATCCCAAATGAAACTCTGTCCCCATTAAACACTAACTCGCCACACCTCCCTCCCCCCATTCCAGGTACTTCCCAGACGCGGAATCAGTGTTTGTTCTTTTATGTCTGGCATGTTTCACTTAGCCTGATATCCTCAAAGTTCACACATGTGGTAGCAGGTGTTAGAATTTCCTTCCTTTTTAAGGCTGAATAGTGTTCTCTTTTGTGTATATATCACATTTGGTTTCCCCATTCATCCACTAGTGGACTTTGGGTTGTTTCCACCTTTGAGCTAGTGCGAATAATGCTATGAATCTGCTTGTACAAATATCTGTTTGAGTTCTTGCTTCCAATGATTTTTGGTTATGTACTCAAAAGTAGAATTGCTGGATCCTATGATAATTCCATGTCTAATTTTTTGAGGAACCTCCCTAGCGTTTGCCACAGCAGCTGCAGCATTTTACATTCCTACCAGCCAGGCACAAGGGTTCCAATTTCTCTACATCCTCACCAACACTTGTTATTTAGTTTCTTTGATAGTAGCCATCCTAATGGCTATGAGATGGTATTTCATTGTAGTTTTGACTTGCCCTTCCCCAATAGTGATGTTGAGCATCTGTTCATGTGCTTACTGGGCCATTTGTATGTCTTCTTTAGAGAAATGTCTATTTGAGTTGTATTGTTGGGGTTTTTCTGTTGTTGAGTCATCCATGCTTCTTTACTCAAAATTATAAATGACCAGACGTTTCTTAGAGACTCTAATGTCATGATTATGTTCCCAAAGAGGACCCCTGGGTAATCACAATACCCCTTGGATCTTCTAAATAGTACCTGTGGCGGTAGTGCCTTTGTGTAAAGGATGTTTTATTGCATCTGAAGTCTCTGGAAATCCATAGCTGTTGTGAAACTGTCATTTATCATAAACATAGTAAGTTCCTACTATGTACTAGGCATTGTGCTATAGATGTGAAAAGCAGTATGACATGCTCTCTCCCCTTAAGAACCTTAGACTCTGCTGGGGAAAAGTGGATACAACATAAAATGATATCTGAACCTGAAATCTCAACATATTATCTGATGGGAACTTTTACTGCATTGGGCTGGGTTTTGAGATTGGCTGGGACCCCAGGGGCAGTTCAGTGGGGAGAGGGGGAAAACTCAGCCTCAAAAGGAAGCTAAGGAAAGGATCAGAGCAGAAACATGGGAAGGGCAGGAAGGGGTGGGCTGGGGAGGCCTCTGGGGCTATAGACTCTTCTTGCCCTAAAGAGTGGCGTGTTTGGACTCCTTCCCCCAACGTGTACAGATGCCTGTCACTCTTGGTGACTTTGCTGGGCTTCTAGTCCCTGCAGATGTTTAAGGGAGCAATGAATGGGGAGTGTGGATGCAAACTACGGCCTCCTTGGCACTGTTTCAGATGGGGGATTTCCCTTCTCTAGGAGAACCCCGTGCTGGAAAAGGTGTGGCACCCACACTGAAATGGGGCAAGCTCTTCCCAGCTTTGTGGGGGCCTTGGCAAATATCCACTGAGATGGAGGCAGTCTTCTTCCTCTTCTTCCTCTTCTTCCTCCTGCTCCTCTTGACTTGGACCAGCAAGATAGCACCAATCCTTTTCTCCAGATGGCACCATTGGATGGCAGTATCTGAATGGCTTTCACAGCTGAAGGCCAGAGACCAGCCTATAGCCGGGATTCAGGCTTCAAAGCTTTGGTGAGGATGACTCCAGAACCAGGCAGGTAGTCCCCCTCCAGGATGCCATGGCCTAAAGCATTTCACTCCTCAGTCACTAGGCTGTGAACTCATTGTGGCTGACACTTTTATTCACTGCTATGTGTTTAGCAATGCCCGGCACACAGACCTGCTTACTACGCTTTTGTTGAGTGAGTGAAGGGATAAGTCCCTTTCTGCCTTTTTGATACTCACTTTGGTGCCCCTTGAGGTCACAGAGACCTGGATTTGACTTCTGGCTCTGCCACACAAGAGCACGGATGCTTTGGGTGAGTTACTTCAGCTCCGAGAGTCTCAATTGCCTCACCTGTGAAACGGGTTAGTGATTCCAGGAATCTTACCAGGCCCCATGGACAGCATGTACATAAAGAGCCTAGCCCTTCCCTCTCCTCCCTCTCTAGGGGCCAGGCCTGAATCCCCTGAAGGCATTTCCCTACTATTTTGTTCCCTAAGCCTGTTATCAGATCTTCTTTCTGATCTACCACCATGGCTCAAATCTTGCCCTTCATCCTTGCCTTTCTCAAAGACAAAAACACCCTTCCTCTGCTCCACTCACAGTGTAGCAAGGAGGCTTATACTCCAGTGGTTAAGAGCATATCCCTGGAATTGGAAGGGACGGGGTCTAAGATGATGTAGATATAGCACAAAGCCTTGCTCCTGATAGTAGAGGCTCCGAATACATGGGGAGGGATGGGAGAGGATAGAGGGGCCCGACTTGCTTTCTTGGGCCTCTGTTGGACCACAAAGCACAGGTGTCTTGGGCATGTTCTGTGAGCTCTCAAGCTTTCACAGCTTCCTGCCATGTGCCCAGCCTGTCCTCTCTCTGCTCACAGTCCAGGGGAAGACACAGAAGAAAGGGAGAAATAACTCAAGGACTACACAAGGCAGCAATCTGGGCTTGACTGTAAATCCGGTCAGGAACAGTGATAAGAGACAGCAGAGGGAAGAGAAGAATCGGGAGATCTTTCAAAGGGAGAGGGTGTCAGCTGGACCCTGGAGAATGCCTAGGAGATGAAACAACAAGGAAGGGAAGGGCATTTTCCGATTGTGGTGAGAATTGAGAAAGGTAGCAGGCGTGCCACCCACAGGAACACCTGGACAGGGGTGGGCCCAGTGACTGTGGGACAGTATGCTCATTGATTCAGTCAATCCAGCAACAGAAATGCATGAGCACCTACTCTGTGCCCTGCCCTGGCTGCCCTGGGGCCGGGGATACCAAGGTGGTTGGAGGCCGCACGTACCCTCCAGGAGCAGAGGCAGCCTACCTGGCAGGTGCCCCGTGCCCTTAGTGGAGACTGGGAGGATGCTGAGTTCATCTCGCTCCCTGAGCTCTGGAAAGAGCTTGTTCTCTTCTTAAATCATGGAGTCCTGCTGGTTTCTCCCACTACGATGTCCTTGGCCCCCTCCTGAGAGGAGACAGTATATTCTGGCCCCCAAATTCTGACCATAATAGTGGAGCACATTGTGAAGGTGAAAAGGGCCTTGAGAGGTGGCCTATGCTCAGAGCCGTCAAACTTTAGAGAGCAGGTGAGCAATGTGCTGGGGAGCTTAAGTCTGGAGATGCCAGGAGCCTGCCCAAAGGTTCTGATTCATAGGTCCTGGATGGGGCCCAGAGAATTTGCATTTCTAGTAAGCTCCAAAGTGACTTGTTTCCTCTGAGAAGCCATGGCCCTCAGCCTGGGTTGCACATGGGGAGGCCCTGGGGAGTTTTAAAACACTGATGGCCAGGCTCCATTTCCAGAAAGTCTAATTCAACTTGTCTGGGGTTGGGGTCTAGATGCTGGTGTTTTGTTTTTTGTTTTTGTTTTTTAACAGCTTCTGAGGTGTCTGATGTGTAGCCTGGGTTAAGACTTAGACAAGGCTCAGCTGGGTGCCTTGGCTCACATCTGTAATCCCAGAACTTTGGGAGGCTGAGGCGGGCAGATCACAAGGTCAGGAGATCGAGACCATCCTGGCTAACACGGTAAAACCCCGTCTCTACTAAAAATACAAAAAATTAGCCAGGCGTGGTGGCAGGCACCTGTAGTCCCAGCTACTCGGGAGGCTGAGGCAAGAGAATGGCATGAACCCGGGAGGCGGAGCCTGCAGTGAGCCAAGGTTGCGCCACTGCACTCCAGCCTGGGCGACAGAGCAAGACTCCATCTCAAAAAAAAAAAAAAAAAAAAAAAAGACAAGGCTCAAGTTTGAGTTCCACTGAATTCATCTAACCAAGTTGTATTAGTCAGAGTTCTCCAGAGAAGCAGAACCAATAGGATGGAGAGGTGGAAAAGGGAGAGGGAGAGATTGATTGATTGATTGATTGATGACGGAGTTTCGCTCTTATTGCCCAGGCTGGAATGCAATGGTGCAGTCTTGGCTCACTGCAACTTCTGCCTCCCAGGTTCAAGTGATTCTCCTGCCTCAGCCTCCTGAGTAGCTGGGATTACAGGCATGTGCCACCATGCCAAGCTAATTTTGTATTTTTAGTAGAGACAGGATTTCTCCATGTTGGTCAGGCTGGTCTTGAACTCCCAACCTCAGGTGATCTGCCCGCCTCGGCCTCCCAAATTGCTGAGATTGCAGGCATGAGCCACCATGCCCAACTGAGAGAGATTTATTTTACAGAATTGGCTCATGCAGTTGTAAGGGCTGGCAAGTCCAAATCTCCAGGCTAGCAGACTGGAGTCCCACGGGAGAGTTGGTGTTGCAACTTGACTCTGGGGACAGAGTTACCTCTTCCTCTGGGGACCTCAGTCTTTTTCTCTTAAGGCCTTCAGCTGATTGGATGAGGCCCACTTACATTCCAAAAGGTCATCTGCTTTACTGAAAGTCTACTGATTTAAATGTTAATCTCCTGTAAAGGTAATTTACAACTCCCTCTATTTCTACTTGACTCAGTATGTGGATACCATGGCCTAGCCAAGTTGACACGTAAGATTAACCATTATACACCTGATTTTACAAATAAGGGAAGTAGAGAAGTGGTCAACAAGTCATCCAGAGTTTCATAGCTGCTTTCTCCATTGCTGTTTTATTTATCATGGACTCATAGATTATAAAACTATGAAGGGATCTTCAAGGTAAAATCCAGCTCTTTCACTTACAGAGGGAAGCTATGACTCCAGGAGGCTAACCACCTTTCCAAGTCATTCATTTTGGCAGGGAATAGAGCTATACAGCTACAGAGCTAGGTTGTTTTTTTGTTTTGTTTTATTTTTTTTGGAGACAGAGTCTTGCTCTGTCACCCAGGCTAGAGTGCAGTGGCACAATCTTGGCTCACTGCAACCTCCACCTCCTAGGCTCAAGCAATTCTCCTGCCTCAGTCTCCTGAATAGCTGGGACTATAGGCACATGCCACGACATCCGGCTAATTTTTGTATTTTTAGTACAGACAGGGTTTGACCATGTTGCCCAGGCTGGGCTCGAACTCCTGAACTCAGGCAATCCGCCCGCCTTGGCCTCCCAAAGTGCTAGGATTACAGGTGTGAGCCACCATACCCGTCAGAGCTAGGTCTTAAACCCAAGACTCCTAACGTCTAGTGGCTGCTCCTTCCCCTCCACTCCAAATGGCAACACAGTGAGAGCTTAAAGAGAAGTGCCTTTTTCTGCACTTGTGAACATGCCCAGCATTTCTCAGGGCCTGTAGACTTGCATTTGAAGATCTCAGGAACAGGGGAGGGGGAAGCTATAAATTGACTCAGCCTCTAAGTAGAGGGGAGAGTTGGGAGGCCTCCCAGTGGCTGCCAACTCCCTGGATTTATATCCAGGTCCTGTTGTTATCTATAATTTTGTGGCTGCTTCATCTATGCTTGCATTTGCACACTTAATGCCATAATCTACAGATATGGTCTCTGCACACTCACCTCTCGCTCAGCATTAAACATGGCTTGTGAAATAGATTTTGCTTTAAATCAAAGCCCAGTTATAATAGTTGATCTTGTTAGAAACACATCAACCCCACCTCCGCCCCCCCAGGGCTTGGCAGCACCCACATCCGTGGGGTGTACAGATTCTCTGAAATATGCATGTGATGTTAGCCAGAGATTGTGTTCCAAAGAGTCTGGCTGAGGCAGGCTGTGGGCAGATAGGGGCTCTAGAGACAGGGCTGCAAACCAAGGCTGGTGGAGCCAGAGTGGGCACTAGCCCAGTCCCCAGGGATGCCAGCAAGGATTATGGGGCCTCAGGAGGTGAACAGCATGGAAGCCGAAGGTTAGGAGATGACACCTGGCTGGCAGATGAAGGAGAGAGCAGATACCACATGGCAGAGACAGAAGACCTCCAGATGGGTGGGCTTCCTCACACAAGAAGCTTCCATGCATTGCCTACTGGGGCTGGATCCAGAACTTATTGGGAAGGAGGAGGAGAGGTGAGCAGAGAGGGCAGAGCTGGCAAGTCCTGACCCTGAGCTAATTCCAGGGATGGGGCTGTATTGGAAGATGAGCTGCCCCACTCTGCCCCCTCATTTCTGTTCAGAGAAAGCAGGCATCCTCTGATAAGACCACTTCTCCAACGGCCCTAGAGGAAAACTGTGTGGTACAGCAGAGGAAGCCCTGGGATGCTGCAGCTACGTGTGTGACCTCATGGAGGCTGCTTCACACCAGAGCCACGGCAAGAGGTCAGGCCTCCAGGCTTGTATCCCAGAAGGCTCTGTCCTCTGGTCCAGAGCTTCCCAACCAGTGGCTTTGCCCCTTCACCCCTCTTGTCAACTGAACAGCCCAGCAACCTCCTGAGAGCCCTCCGATTCCTTTGTGCCATAAAAATAGTGTTTCTCTGCAAATTCCATGACTGAAAAAGTTTGGAAAGCACGGCTCTACCCCAGTGTTCCCTGAAGGTGTGCTTGTCACACCAGTTCTGCAGGATATTAAAAGGCGTTAGGCAAAGCAGAAAGATTAAACAAGTTTTGGAAATGCAGAGTTAAACAAAGTTAAACAGGTTTCTTTACTATGGGCTTTCTCAGGCGTGTGTGTGTGTGTGTGTGTGTGTGTGTGTGTGTGTGTGTGTGTGTGTGAGAGAGAGAGAGAGAGAGAGAGAGAGAGATTCATTGTGAATCTCCAGCAAGGCTGTGGTATTCAGGTATGCCCAACATTTATGTCACTCAAAGTTCTTAGTTGCAAATAAGCAACACACACTGCTGCTGCTAACTGTCACTCACTTAAGATTCAAGGTCCTGGCAGCAGGGTCCAGCCAGCTGGGCCTAGCGCTATGTGCACATGCGCTCATTGGACAGGGAGGGGGCAGGAGGCGCTGGGAGTGGAAGGAGGACCCTCTTCCTCAGTGGGAGGCAGAGTCCTGCTTCCTACCATCAAAACTCTCCCCACAGGACCTCTCCCAACCAAAAGGACATGTTAGACGTTTGGCGGTTGAAGTCTGTGACTGCAGAGTCCTTTCCTTGAGTGGAGCGGTGGGAGCTTAGGAGCACCCTGAAGGAGGGAGGCAGTGTTTCGAGAAGCCCTCTGTGAGCTTTGTTGCTTTGTTCCAGGCCTTCTCCTGCCATTTTCCTCTAGAGCAGAACTTCTAGGGTCCACTTTAGCCGACATCCTACTCCTCCCAGGGGGGCCTTCCCTGCCTTGGGACCACCTTCTTCTCCCTGTTCCTATTGCCATTTTTCTTTTTTTATTTTTTGAGATAGTCTCGCTCTGTTACCCAGGCTAGAGTGCAGTGGTGTGAAGGCAGCTCACTGCGGCCTCAACTTCCCAGGCTTGAGTGAACCTCCCACTTCAGCCTCCTGAGTAGCTGGGACTACAGGTGCATGCCACCATGCCCGGCTAATTTTTGTATATTTTGTAGAAATGGGGTTTTGCCATATTGCCCAGGCTGGTTTTGAACTCCTAAACTCAAGTAATCCACCCGCCTCGGCCTCCCAAAGTGCTGGGATTATAGGCATGAGCCACCACACCTGGCCTATTGCCATTCTTCTTGCCTCAACTCACAGACACAGATGGTGGGCCCAAGGTCCATGGGACAGGTACCCTGTATCTTCCAAGAAGACGAGTCATTGACATGATGAGCTCACAAGTACTACTATAGGACTAGCCCAGAAATCCTGAAATAACTGGGATACAGGATAAAAAAGGCTTTAGTGGTTTCCACCAGCAAAGCTTCTTGTTAAGACCTCCCCTAGTGGGAATTCCCAGTGGTTGGAATAGCAAGGTGGATGGCATCACACTAGGCTGGTGGAAGAGATATACTTTGGAATGGGCAGAGCTTAGTGGGGTACCCTCCCGTTACCCCATCCAGCAGCTGCATATGCATGGAGCCAACCCTGCTTCTGTTTCCCAGTGGACTGGGGCCACCTTCTCATTCTTCATGGCCATATTGCTCAAATTTCCAACATAATTATACAACTTTGTGTTGACATTTACTTGGAAAGACATGCTTAGGAGGAGGACTGGATTGCCAGCGATCAATATCACTATTGTCACGGTCCTTATGAATAAATATTTAATTATTAATTATAAATTATAATTATAAATTAAATATAAATGCAAAAATATCATGGAAGTTTTGGGTTGGGTACAAAAAAGGCACTTGGCATGATTTCTACCACGGACGCTCTTACATTCCAGTCCTATAAGCTTTAGTTTTCTCAACATCTGCAAAATTAGGATTAACCACATAATCCCTACAGCCCCATACACCTCTCAAGACATCTCTGCCCAGTGAGCATCTGTTGAAAACCTGGACCACTTCTTGTTGAGAAAGCTGGCCATGGTGATTGGCCATTCTTTTATTTCTGTAACACATACTGTCACCTCTCCTCCTTTCTCTCCTTTTTCCACAGCTTCCTTTTCCCTGCTTCCCTTTCCTCCCTTTTCTCCCTGTTTAAATCTCATTAACTTCCCCTCCTGCCTTTCTTCCTGGTTCTGTTATGTTCTGTCTCCCTACCGTCTGCTCCTCTTTGCCCTGGATCCCTCTGGGAGCCCCAGGGCAGAGGGCTGCCCCCTCACGGAGAAGTACGAAGGTGCCCAGGTTAAGCAATCCCTGGTGACAGCAGGAACTCTTCCTCTGGCATTGAATGGGACAGGACAGGACCTCAAGGGTGTGGGCTGGGGGGAAAAAGCCCCTGCGCTATTTGTCTAGTGGAGCTGAGGTCACATGATCCTTAATGGCAGCGGAGATGGGTGGTGCATACAAGGAGGCGGAGATGAACGAGGGTGACCAACCATCCCAGCTTGCCTGAGACAGAGTGGGGGTTCCCAGAATGTAGGACTTCCAATGCTTCAACCAGGAAAGTCCTGGGAAAACCAAGACATGTTGGTCTCATCTTTTGGCTTGGGTGGTGGGAAGGAGGGAGGGTAATCTCAGGGGTGAGAATGGTGTCTCTGTAATCCTTTCTGGGTTGCTGGCTGGCAGAGTCACAGACTTTCTCCATCCCACTGATGCCAGGGCCTCCATCCTGAATGGAGAGCTGAGCAGGTAAAGGCAAAATGCGGGTTCCAGCACAGTCACTGTGGCTCCCTGTGCCAGGACAAGCATCTTGGCCATGCCTAAGAGCTCAAGCTGTGCTTTCTGCCACAACCAGATAGATACTTTGACATCTCTGTGCCTCAGCATCCTCAACGATAAAAGGCCCTGTCTAGCCCTGACATCTTAAGGCCTTCTTCAGATATTTGCAGACAGCATTCCTAGTTCTGCCACCCATGAGTTATCCCAGTTTTCAGCCTTTGGATGCTCTCAGATGTTCTAGAATGGAACAGGCCACTGACTTACTACAGTCCTGAGATATGTGACTTGGCCACTCCTGGTCTCAGTCTCCTCCTAGGAAAATGAGGGTAAAAATAATCGTCTCATAGGGTTAGCATAAGGATCAAATGAGGTAATTTGTGTAAAAGAGCCCAGCTCAATACCTGGCACACAGTAGGTGCTCAAGAGAGGATACATGAAATTAAAGCAACTCTAGATGTGTCTTGACACGCTTAGTGTTCAGGGGTTCTGACTGTGACAGGATCTTGTGTTGAGCGCACAAGTGATACAGTGCGCCAACAGCATGAAAATCAAGCATGACTCATGCTTCCAGCTAATCCACATCCTCCCTGGGGAGAGGGAGAGGGAAGTGCTCTCCTCTCCCCTTCTGGGGATCCAGCCCCTTAAAGGTGTTCCCCTCACCTGTCACATGATGAACCCTCAGGAACACAATGGCATGCTTCAAAATGGCTGTCTTTGTTATGTTTTGAAGTTATAGCAATATTGAAGCAATATTGGGCCAAAGGTTTTCAGAGGAAATCCTTTTTATCCTGATTTATAAATTGTTTAATCAGAAGAAATAAGACTCTCTCATGTTTTCCTTGGGAGATTTAGCTCCTGTAAATTTTCTGATTTAGCACTTTGCCCTTCTTGCCACACATGAGAACAGAGGTGCGCTGTGTACCCAGGCCTGCAGAGCACACATCAGCACTTGCTATTTACTGAGGACTTTGCCATTCTTTATTACTGATGCTCCCAGGTCATTTCCTCCTTTCGACAGTAGAGGTGATACTGACTATTGCAAGGTAAATAGGCCCATCTGTGCTCAACAAGTCACTCAACAAACATTATACCAAATGCCTAGTGATGTGAACCTCCAGGCTCCACTCTGTGAAAGGTACAGAGAAGCAACCCATTCTCATTCTCAAGGAACTTACATTCCCATCCAGTGGGCTCCATGCTTTTGAAAAGAAGCATCCTTTTTGGAGCTGAAAATATGTCATGGGACCCTGCTTGGCTGTACCCCCACCCTGGGTGATTCCGTAATGATTTTACCTACATTTGTGTTGAATCGATTCCAATCCCATCTGCATTTGAAAGCTGGCCATACATATATGTGCGTGAAACTCATCGTTGAGTATGCTGATGGAATTGGGGGTGCTTGTGGACCTGAAGGCCTTCTGCTCTGTCCCCAACTGCCTGAGGGGCTCAGTGAGTATTCAGGACTAGTGGAGGGAAAAGAGGGACTCAAGGGTGAAGGAGTGAGAGCATCCCTGACAAAGGAAAGAGGAGGCCAAGCACTCCACGTGGGAGTATACCAGGTGGGTAGCCCCTCAGTGCACAGACCACAATGAGTTTTGGGGTGAAGGTGTAAAGGAAGCAATGATATTTTCCCGGGGAATGTGTAAATGATCCAGCTTTGTTTTATCCTACTCTTGTCTGTTTCAGGAAAGCTTCCTCACAACCCTTTTCTCTGTTGAACTTTGCATCTGGGTACACATTTTTCCTTTCAGTTTTCATGATGAAGGTCCATTCATCTAAAGCTCTGTAAATGACCTGTAAATATTTCCAAGCCCTCACCTCCTGCCTTGCTCACTGCATGGTAAACCCCTTGCTCTCTAGTGGCCAGAAAAGGGTCATACCCCTGTCCCTACCACTGTCCATTCCCACCCCAGCCCCAGCACTCCATGGCGGCTTTGGTCACCACTTTTCAAGCAGCTGGAGTTGGATGCGACTGGGTTTCTCTCCATTCCTGGCAGCCCCTTTCACTCTACGGGCTACAGGCGTGCCTGATCCCCCGACACTCACCCTGCAGCACCCACTGTGGTCTGCTGACCCCATCCCCAGCACCTCACACCCCAGAGCTATTTCTCCCTCCTCTCCCCAGCCCCATCACGATAGCACCCATTTTCCGCTTACATCCCCATGTGGTGAGGACTAAGAGAGAGGGAAGGATGGGAACATGAAGGACAGGCACCTAATTCAGGAAGGTTTCCTGGAGGAGGTGACACCCGGGCCAAGTCTTAAAGGATGAGCAAGAGTTCACCCAATGAAGGTGGGGTAGGGTGAGGAGGTTGGGAGGGGACGATATTTTAGCTGAGGAGGCGGAATGGGCAAGGCCAGGTTGGTGGGAGTTGGGCACACTGGTGACATCTTCCAGTTATTGGAAGGTGAAGGGAACCAGCAGGAGGCAGGCAGGAGGAGCAGAGGGGGTGTGCCCTGGGCGCTCACAGTGAAAGCTGATTCACTGAGTCAGGGGCAAGGAAGAGGGAGACCTTAGTCTCAGCCAAAGTTTGGGAGCTAGATGGCTACCGTGGAAAGAGGGACTCAGTTGGCGGAAGTGAAGGGTGGCCATCCCCGTCCCCGCTCCCTGCATGCCCTGCCTTTCCTTTCTTCCAGAGAACTGTAGCATATTTGTTTATTCCTTCCCTCCTCCTTCTCCCCTCTGCTTCCCCTGCTGGCACAAACTCCGCAGAAAAGCTAAAAATTCCTCTCATTTGACCCAAATCAGAGGGTGGATGAGCTGGGCTTTATTACACACTGGTTAAAATGGGTCGTGTGGGAGAGGATGGGCTACGTTATAATTGTATCTTTGGTCACCTCCACCCACCCGGCCGAAAAAAATGGTGGAGCTGCCTCTATTTAGACACCGTTTTACAAAGGGGCTCTCCTCCTCCCTTCAACTGGTGTTTATTAGTCTTGAAAAATAAGCCTGCCTGCCTGCCTGGAAAAGAGTGGGAGGAGGAAGAAGCCAGGGAAGGGTCGCGCCCTCCCACCGGCTGCCTGTAGGGAAGCTGCCTGGGCGGGTGGGGGGATGGACCTCTGGGGACTGGGGACCAGGAGGCAGCTGGGGAGAGACTGGGGTGGGGGCTGTTTTCAAAGGAGCAGCAACAGCTCCCTCCGCAGTATTTTCTTTATGATTCTTTAGCTCCTAAATTGTTCTGTGGGATTAAGCGTACCATGTATTTGGAATTAAGTGTCAGGAAAGCTGAAAGGGAGGCTCTGGCTTTGAAAGAAATATCTTTGAAAAGGGTGTGGGGCCGGTAAACAAATCTCCAGTAGAGCCGGGCGCGGTGGCTCACGCTTGTAATCCCAGCACTTTGGGAGGCCGAGGCGGGCGGATCACGAGGTCAGGAGATCGAGACCACGGTGAAACCCCGTCTCTACTAAAAATACAAAAAAATTGGCCGGGCGTGGTGTCGGGCGCCTGTAGTCCCAGCTACTCGGAGAGGCTGAGGCAGGAGAATGGCGTGAACCCGGGAGGTGGAGCCTGCAGTGAGCCGAGATCACGCCACTGCACTCCAGCCTGGGTGACAGAGCGAGACTCCGTCTCAAAAAATAAATAAATAAATCAATCAATAAATCAATCAATCAATCAATCAATCTCCAGTAGCAGTCAGTGTAGTAAGAAGTGACAGCCCTCTCCAGGCCCTCCTGCCCCTCCCTCCAGGAGACCCCTGGAGATGGGTTATGAGTCAGGCACACCATGGGACATTTGAGAATGCTGGCATTTGAATGCTCCAGTGTGCCAGTGAGTTGTAGGTCTCAGGTGGGGAGGTTGCAGGCATTCTGTGTGTGAGTTGTCTGCATACTTAGGAGGGTACCAGCCAAACCAGAAGCATGTGTGTGTGCTGGAGCCTTTTAGTTAACCCCCACCTTCTGTTTGCAAATAGGAAGCTGGCGAATCAGTGTGGATTCTCCTGCTGTTCCCAACCCCCAGTAACCATGATGGGAGATATAGGGGAATTATAAACCACAGATCTTTACTATTTTTTTGGAGATACAAGATGACACACACAAAACCCAGGCCAGAAAAAATAAACGGACAAAGGCCAAAGAGTACATCCTGCTTCCCAAAGGAGTTGAGTTAGTTAATGTACTTTAGTTAGCTGTTGCTGCATAACAAAATGCCCCAAAACCACAGCAGCTTAAAACAATCAATATCTCTCATCCACATGATTTTATACTCAGGAATCCAGGAGCAGCTTAGCTGGAAAGTTCTGGCTCAGGGATTCCCATGTGGTTTCAGTCCTGAAGGTGACTGGGGCTGGAGGTGGGGACAGAAGGACCTACTTCCAAGCTGGCTCACTCACATTGCTGGCAAGTTGTGCTGGTTGTTGATGGGAGGCCTCAGTCCCTCTTCATACCTCTCCTTGGGCTGCTGAACTATCTCTCAACATGACAATGGTTTCCCCCACAGTAAGAGTTCCCGGAGAAATCAAGGTGAATGTGGCAACATCTCTTATAGCCTCGCCATGGCAGGCACACACCATTGCCTTCCTGTAGTCTGTAGGCACATACACCAGCCCTGATACAATGCAGGAGGGGACTGCACGGGGCATGAGTACCACGAGGTGAGGATCCTTGGGAGCCATTCCGGAGGCTGGCTGCCACTCCCTGAAGTCACCTAGGTTAGAGGAGAAGGT
Organism: Hylobates moloch; assembly: GCF_009828535.3. Classification (NCBI taxonomy): domain Eukaryota; kingdom Metazoa; phylum Chordata; class Mammalia; order Primates; family Hylobatidae; genus Hylobates; species Hylobates moloch. The sequence goes on from NW_026652280.1 coordinate 31,505,482, forward strand.
GTCAGGGAAGAAGTGAAACTGACTCACGAGGGGTCTTAAAGACCCTGGGATGACCAGAGAGGTGAGACTAGAGGTGTGAGCAGCTCAAAGGAACAGGCACCAATGCAGAAATGAGAATGGTGTGTTCAGAGGCAGTTTAGAGACCAGCTTTAAAAAGACCCCAGGTCAGAGAGAACTGGGAAATTATATCCAGAACAGACCGTGGGGGACCACAAAAGGCAGACTGAGATGGCAGGGTCCCACAAAGGGAATCATCAAAAGTCCTAGAGTAGAGAAATGACAGCGTCCAAGTGGGGAAGCTCAGCCCCTTACTTGCTGGGCCCCTTGAGTGGGTCCAACCCTTTAGAGCTCGTTGGTCATATGTTTAAAACAAGGATAACAGATGAGTTACTATATGTGAAATTAGTGGTTAGCTGAAAGCAGTAAGATTTTCATTATTGTGATTATCATCATTTGCAGCCATACTCTTGAAGCTCAGATGGTACTGACACAACATCATGGCTCTTCCTAGCACCTGTGTCCTTGGTGCTATATAGTAAATGTTGAACTAACAGATAACTGGAGTCATGTATTCTTCCACCACTGGAGAACCCAGCTGTGATGCACAGCTTGCCTACGTGGCCACAGGGACATTACCATGCAGTAGACAGGTGCTGGGCAGAACATGGGCCACCTCTAATGTCCTGCAGTTGAATCCTACAGCACCTGATGGCAGCCAGAGCCTGTTTTCATCCATTTCTCCCTTGAGCCTCACAGCCACCCATGAGATAGACAGCCAGTGTCATTAATTCCATTTTACAGACAGAAAGACTGAGACGGGTAGCAAAAGGCCCCAGAACAAATCAGTAGGCATCAGACATTACAAAAAAATGTCAAAGACAATTTAGAAGTCTGTAAAAGAAGGATGAACATATAAATCATTCAGCATTTTTAATAATAATGGCTTTAAGGTTCAAATACTATCAAAGAGTATATGTAGGAAAATAAATCTGCCTTCTACCCCTCACTGGCAGCCTTCCAACCTCTCCAGTAGGAAGGCTCTAACAGTTTAATTCATGCATCTACAAACCAGTATGTACACATGGTCATCTGTTTCTTTCTAAACTTGGTAACCATGCAGCATAGTGATAAATCTTAGACATAGTTCTCTATGTATCAATATACAGATATGCCTCATTCTTTTTAATGGCTGCACAGTACTCCATGATGTATCTAGCAAGCCTCTATTGATGGATATACTGTTTACTTCCAGTTGTTGGCTATAGAATCAATGCCACAGAGATAATCCTGTATGTAAATTGAACATATGGCAATAGTGAAATTGCAAGATATATATCTATAAGGGTAATTGCTGAGTTATCAGAATTTTTTTTATTTTTGGCCCATCTGATAGATGAAACTTGAAATCCAATTTTTATGTCTTTAATGCTGAGTGATGGTAAGCATTTTTCATACACTTAAAAGCTATTTATATTTATTTTTCTATGATCTTCCTGTTCATGGGTTTGTTTGTTTTTTGCCAATTTTTCTAATAAACTATAGATCTTTTCCTGATTTGGTGACACATGGTCTCTCTATACATAAAGGAAATTAGCCCTTCATCATATGTTTCAAATATTTTCTTCAGTTTGTTTGTGTCTTGATTTTGTTATGGAATTTTGGATGTACATAAATGTTTAAATCATTATTTAGTCAAATTTATCAAATCTTTTATGACTTCTGGGTTTTCTATCTTAGCAAAATATTTTTCCTTTGCAATTATAAAGTAGTTCTTCAATATTTTATTTACTTTTTTTAACTTTTAAAGCTTTGCTACATGTATCATTTGTTTTGGTGTAAGGAGTGAGGAAGGGATACAAGTTTTACTTTGTTTTGTTTTGTCTCCTACATGGTTGCCTAGTTGTTCTAATCTCATTTATTGAAAAATCCATTTTAAAATATAAATTGAAATTCCACCTTTATTACATGCTAAATTCATACCTACATGAATTTATGTGAGTCTATTTATGGACTGCCCCTGACTTTATATTGATCTGCTTTCCTGTTCATGATCCAGTACCAAATATTTTATTTTTATGGCTTTCTAATATGTTTTCGTATCTGGTAGGGCTGGTCCCCCTACTTCTGTTACTCATCTGTTTCAAAAATTTCCTGGCTATTACTAAATGCTTATTTTTCTATATGAACTTTAGAATGAGCTTATCTAATTTCAGTAGAAATTCCGATATTTTTATTGGGATCATATTGCACTTATTAAATTATTTAGGGGAAATTGGCATCTTTACAGTATTGTGGCTCCCTGTCCAAGTACGAGGTGTATCTTTCCATTGATTTAAGTCTTAAGAAGTGCTTCAGTCATGTTTAAAACAGTCTCTGTATGGATCTTACACATTTCTTAATAACTTATTCCTAGGTGTTGTTTCTATTTTTGTTGCCAAGTCAATGGGGTCCCTAATATATTTTTGAACTTGTCTGTTATTTGTATAGGAAAGTATCCAATCATATCATCCACAAATAATGACTTTTTTACCGACTCTTTACTTTTTAACCTTGTATTTCTTATTCAACATTTCTGATCTTGAGACTTCAAATGGGAAGCCGACCATCTAGGTGTGAGGAAATTCCTGAGCCCATCCTAGCTCAGCAGCAGATCTGCCAGGTTTCCTCAGTCCGGGGTGGAGATGGGGAGATTCTCCTGCCTTGAGAATATTTTCACTGTACATTTATGATGGTCTGGAAACCAAAAATCGCAGAGCAAGAGGCCGAGCGGTGGTAGCTGAAGTGGGGTAGAGTTGGGGTGGAGGGAGAGGATAGTTACTCTATAAGGTGCTGAATCAGGTGAACTATTCTTCCTATAGGTCGGGAAAGTCTAGTCCTTGGTGCTGGGCTCCTATGGCTGGGAGCAAATATCAGGAGAGTGAAGGCAGGCTCCTGTCTCCTAAGATTCTCACAAAGCACAAATGGGAGGGCTGGATTCCCAGGCTGCATTCAGAAGCGGGCACTTGTGATGCACCATTGCACAGCTTTCCACGATGCCCTCCCTCCCCAGACAGCCTTGTGGCCCAGACACCTAGCTCTGACTTGCTGGCTTCCATGTTCCTGATTGTAGCACCCCGCCCATACTTGGTTCTTTTTTTTTTTTTTTTGAGACTTGAGCCTCACTCTGTCACCCATGCTGGAGTGCAGTGGTGCAATCTCAGCTCACTGCAACCTCCACCTCCTGGGTTCCAGCGATTCTCCTGCCTCAGCCTTCCGAGTAGCTGGGATTACAGGCACCTGCCACCATGCCCAGCTAATTTTTGTATTTTTAGTAGAGATGGGGTTTCATCATGTTGGCCAGGCTGATCTTGAACTCCTGACTTTAAATGATCCTCCCGCCTCAGCCTCCCAAAGTACTGGGATTACTTTGGGAGGTGAGCTACCATGCCCGGCCCCACATTAGGTTCTTTATTGGTTCCTGCTTCTTTGAAATATTTTGCTGTGGGTTACTCTTACCTGCCCAGTGAAGCCAGAAGCCCCTCTAAAGCAGGTATTTTCTATAGCCTCACACAGCATGAAGCCTAGTCAAGCACATGGTGAGTGATCAATAACTTGTTAATTGACTGATATTCCACGAGTCAACCAAAGGGGACAAATGAGTTTCCATCTCACATCCTAATTGCCCTCTCTTTGGAAAGGGAACCAAACAGCCATCAGCTTCTGCAGTGGGCAAGGGAGGAAATGATAGCAGAGGAGAGACTGGGCTCAAGTATAAATAGGAAAAGGAAATGCTTGGGCTTTCTCGGTGCAATAAAAGTTCTATATAATAATATTATAAGTAACTGTGCAATTAAGCCTGGAAATTGCAAGCTTCCAGTTTGTTCTTTCCCAGCCAAATGCCAGGCGGTTCTCGTGGTGGATGGCGTTTGCTTAGAAGAAAAGTGCAAGTTCTGAGGCAAATCTGAGGTTTGGCTTCCTTTGAAAAACACAGGCAGGGCCGGGATCTTTGAGGCCATCTGGCTGGACCTCGTCTCCAAATTGAGGTAGACAACAGCAGGGAGGCAGGAGTGTTTGTCGAGGGCTGAGGCATAACCAGGACATCTTACACCTGTGATGAGTCCTTGGCATGTGACTCTGTCCTCTTTCCTCCCACAGCTGCCACCCCCCACGGCGGCCCCTACCCGGCCAGATCCCACACGGAGGTCTGGGGTAGAGAAAGGCAGGGGAGTAGCCGTGAATAATGCAGAGCAGCTTCATGGGTCAGGAGATACAATCTCCTAACTGGTTCCCGCCGCCCTTCCCTCCCTGCTCCAGGACTGCTTCTTGCTGACACCTTCCTCAAATACAGGGCCAAGCAGATTCTTCTCCCATCCAGAACCTTCCGTGATTTCCTTCGCGGAAGGATTCCAATGCTCATGAGGCCCCTGCCTCACCGTCCCACCCACGCCCAAGACTCCCACATGGTCGGCTGCGGTGTTCCCTGCTCTGCTTCCCAGACTAGCCTGTCTCTAAACTCGTTGAACTTCTTTGAACCCAGCACCGCAAACTCCCTGGCATTCCTGTCTGCATGTGCCATCCTCACTCAGCCTCTGTGCCTTCCTTAGCACATGCTAATCCCTTTGCCAAAATGTTGTCCTTCCCCTGCCTCACATCCCTGGCTGCTTGGGGGCCTCACCTCCTTGGAGGAGTCCGCTTCCTGGGCCCAGCAGAGTCCCTGCCCTCTGACCCCAGGCACCCCATCTGCCTCCATGAACCAGCACTTAGCACTCATGTTAGGTCTTTACTGTCTCTCCCACTCTTCTGTGGCTTCTTAAGACCAGGAGCTCCATCTCTTTCATCCGTGTTTCTCCAGCACTTAGCTAAATGGGTAAATACTGCAGCAGCTGAGACAGTTGCAGACTGTTTAGGAAACCCGGAACCTGACTGCTTAGGTTCAAGCCTTGGCTCTACCTCAGTTTCCCTACTTGAAAAATGAGGTGATAATGATGACAGTAGCCACCTCATGCGGTTTTTGAGAGGATGAAATGAGAGAAATATAAATGCAAATGTAAATATAAATATAAATGTAAAATATTTAGGACAGCGACTGGTACCTAATGGGTACCCAGGGTACATCTCAGTGACCAGTTTGATTCAGTCAAAGGTGAAGGAATCTCAGAATTGGTCCTTCCATCACCTGTTTATTGTATCTCTGTCCAGCATACCTGAAGTCACCATTATGGGAGAATGAGTTGTGTTCCTGTCCATTCCCCCAACCCGTGCATGCAGGACCCGTGGGGTGTCTGTAATGAATCTGTGCACATTCTGCAGAAGCGGCCGCTCCCAACTCCATGCCCATTCTTGGCCACTGCAGGGGCGATGGGAAGACAGACATGGAAGCTGCCTCCTCACTTTTCTTCTGGGGCAGGCAGAAGGGACGCGTCAAGCACTCTTACCAACCTGTTGAGTCGTCATCACTCTACCCACTGTGGTCAAATAATAACCCCACCTTGACCTTGTAGAACACTCGTCATCTGAAAGTCCAACGTGTGTTCACACATATTTTCCCGTGTAACTTGGCAGGGTCCCAGAGAGACCTAAAGTGAAGGGGGTGGGAGGAGAAAGAGGGCAAAGTCAAGGTCACAGGAAACCCAAAGTGAGGTGCAGCAGCCCCAAGACATCTGAAGTCGATCTGTGCATGACCTCAGAATCCAAGGATCTATCCAGGAACCAAAATATTGACATGGATTAGTGTGTGGGCAGCAAGGGACATTCACAGCCACCTAGTCTTATATAAAAGAAGAAAGTGAAACTCAAATAGGGACCTGGCTGCTTCAAGGTCACATCATTAAGCAGTTGCAGAGCAGAGCTAGGATTTTAACTATAATTCCTCCCCCAGAGGGTTTTGGCCTGCTCTCTGCTGACCGCACACCTGGGTACTTCCCAGCCTTTGCTCCTCATGTTCCCGGCCTTTCTCTACTCCAACTATGGCCCCCTCACCTGGCATCTGCTTTCCTTTCTGCCCAGTGTAAAGTCCCCAGGGCCAGCAGCAATGGACTCAGATTCCAGAGACCTGCCCACAGCACTGGGAGCCCTTGGCACATGGGTAGAAGAGGCATGCAGACAGCACACTCAGAGGCTAGCCAGCTGTGCAGCACCTTAATGCCTTCTAGAACAGATGCCAAAATATCCCCAGGAAGGGTCAAAATATGGTACCACTTAGCCCAGTTATTCACACACAACCTCTTCAATAACTAGCAAAATCAACCATTTCCACTCTACTAGAGGAGATGGCCCCTTTGGGCAGAAATGCTACAAAGAGCAGTGCTCTCATGGGTTGATGCTTGTCCCACCCTTCCACCACAGCCCCACCCTCCAGGGAGCCATCCAACACCAGCAGGGGACATCTCCTGTGAAGGCAGCCTGAGGCCATTGGGAGTATGAAACTCAGTAACGCGTGGCCTAGTGCTGTTTATGGGAGACGAGTGATTTATTTTATTATCTAAATTTTCAGTGGTTTAATAAGGTTTAATAAGCCTCCCAAGAAGTTTTCTGGCTCAGGAAATCGCCTGTAATAAACACAAGTAGTAAATCCTTTATTTTGAACATGAAAGAGGTGTGCAGCTTTTCTTAAAAGAAAACAAGTCTCCCCCCGCTCCCCCCTAGTAAATAAAGGATGAAAAAATAATTAAAGAACAACAGCTTGAAGGGGCACCATTTGATTTGCCTGCTGCAGACTTCCATGGCCAACCCGGCCAGGGTGCCAGCCATCTGCAGTGGCGCCCCTCTCCATTGGTGTGTCCCACCAGCTCTTGACCCTACAGTTGCCCCCTAGCAAACTGAAACGAGCCCTCACTTTGTGACTGAGGCCAGGCAGCCCCATAGGGAACCCCCTTTTTCGGTCTTTCTTGCAAGTCCCCTGCATGGTACATTAGCAAAAGCAATGGCCTCGGGGAAGATGCGAGCACCCCCACTCTCATCCCATCACTTTGCTTTGTGACCTTAGCCTCACTTCACTTTAGTTTCCTCATCTGTCAAATAGGCATAATTCTGCCTGGCCTGCCACCAAAGAGGTGAAAGTGCTTTGAAAGGTAAAAGGCTCCAAGCCACCCCTTGGATGAGGGGATGAGGGCAGTGGTCCTGGCACATCCACTTCAGATTTCCCCAGAGGCCTCAGGCAGCCTGTACATAGAAGAAGGGGGTCCTCTAGGTGTGACTGAGCAGCTCTGACACTCATGTACCCCCAGCCTCAATCCCACACCCACTTCCATCCCCAAAGCCCAGGTGTGAGGCTTCCCCTCATTCTTCCTCACCCATCTGCCCATCCCATGGGCTACCCTCTTAGGTACCCTTCAAGTCCAGCCTAGAGAAGCCCACCCTGGCTTTTGCCCTACTCTAAACCTCTAGGGTGATCTTAGACCTTGTTCTGATAAAATCAAACCAATGCTGGTGTAGAGAAGATGGAGGAAGGGTTGAAGAAGTGGCGATGATGTTGGGGCTGGAGGTCAACAGGGGATACAGCCTCATACAGGGGGCAGAGCCTAGGTGACCAGCCAGGAGGTTTGGGACCTCTGTCACTTAGCCAGTTCTATGACCTTGGGCAAATCAGTTCACCAACAGGAGCTTAGGTTTCTCATCGGCAAAATGGGCAAAATAATTCCTTATGTACACAGGGATCCTAGGAAAACATATGAAGAAAAATGTCTGTGAGCAAGCTTTCCTGAAAGTAAAGCTCAACAGGCATGTGACATTGCTAACCCAGGGGGTTTCAGCAGAGAACCATGAAGCAGAGACTTGAGTGACTGGTTGCAGAAAAAAAACTCAGACCCTTAGATATAGGGGCAGAGAAAATCTGTCTATGACTGGGATGAGAACCCAGGGATGCCTGCTTCCTGGGTCTGGCCTCTTCTGGGCCCTCACTTGTCTTGTCAAGGGGGCTGGACATTGCAGGGAAAGAGGAGGGGGTGCACAATTGTGTGAGGTGGGAAGGGCCTGCATTCCAGCTGTAAAGGAACACCTGGATGGCCATTGCCCTTAGCAGTGGAAGAAAGCTCAGAGCAAATCGCACAGAAACCCTGAGGGGCTGAGTGGGCCAGGCTCAGCTGGGGACTGCGGGCTCCAGGCGTGTCCTGGCAGGGTGGCAGAGCAGGTGGGGCCGGCTTTACCTAGTGTGGGCGCTGTGCCTGGGGTGCTCGGGGCGGGCAGGGCACAGGCTAAAAGTTGAAGTAGCCCTGCCCAGCCTCCCAGCCCACATGTCTGGTTCCAGCCTCTGGGGCAGCCAAGGCCCAGGGGCATTGCAGGGCCAAGGGGTGTGACCACCTTGCTTGGGGAAACTGCCAAGGGCTGGGCGGGTGCGCCCAGCAGAGATCTAGGGCTGGCCAGCTGCTTGGGCCAGGTCTCCCACCCTTTATCTTACCCTAACCCACCACCCCTTTGTGGATTTCAGTGCCTACAGACCACGAGTAAAGACCTGCTCAAAGAACGCAGGTAGCCACTGTCCAACCTCATTCCCAGATCTGGAGAGGAAATCCACATCCCTTCTCACCCCGTGCAGCACACCTCCCACCCCCACCTCAGCCACTAATTCCACCAGGTGGCTGTGAAGCTCCAGGCCTGGGCATGGGAGGAGGTGGAGGCTGGAGACTGGGTGGGGACAGCTTCCGGGATAGTGGGAGTCAGCTGGCTGGGGCCAGCTTGCCCTGGGGATTTGGCAGATGGAACCACCATCCTGAGCCCAGATTTGCTGAGCTGAGCAGGATTCAGGGAGGCGCCGTACTTGTGGATCATAGCAATAGAATTGCACCAACAGTTCTATTCTTGAAGGGCAGGAAAGCAATGGGACTCAAGCAGAAATCCAGTTCCCACCCTGCTGTTTTCTAGCTGCGTGACTTGGAGCAGGTCATTTAGCCTCTCTGATTACCATAACAGGGATCATAATACCAGCAGAAGAATGAAATGAATTAATATAAGCACCTTATGAATGATAGGGCTCTGTTCAAATATCAGGTGTCCCCACGGCAGAGGGCTGGGGCCATCCCACTGCCTTTTGTGATTTCAAAGCTTTTTGTTTATTTGAACCAATCTCATTCATTCAGTGTCTACCCTGTTCCTACTTGCTGGCATCCTGGGAGTAATACAGAAATACAAGAAATAGACCCTGCCTTGAAGCAGGTCATCTTGCTGGGGGAATGGGACTTCCAAATAACCCGTGTGTGCCTGGAACCTCAGGCTGACTCATTCCACTCACATACCACTCAGCGAGATCCACGCAATTACTTCCCCATTTCCCAGATAAAGAAACTGAGGCAACAGAAGTATATAATTTGCCTACACCAGCACTTCATGTTCCTAGTAAAACTAAGACTAGAACACGAGTCCTTTACTAGCCAGGCAGCTTTGCACCTAGTTGGGGGCACTGTGGTCTAACAGAGGGGACACAGGCTTGGGCATTAACCTGTTTATGCAGAAGGTTGAGAATCTTTTTGTGACAAATCAGACCTTGGCGATGACCTTGAGCAGTAGGCTATAAATAACTCCCACAAGCTTAGTGTTCCAATAATGGAACACTAGGCATAAATGGGTTAAAACATCCTAGTTCTAATTCTAGCTCTGACACTGATTTGCCATGTGGCCTGGGGCATGGGCTTCATTCTGTGCCTAATTTTCTCATCTGTAAAATGGACGTAAAATTTGTACCAGCCTTGCCAAGCTCTTTGGGTTAGAAGTACCTGAGACAAGGAGGTATGAAAAAACCTTAGAAGATGGTGATGCTCTGAACACATGCCAGGGGAGAGCCCTGGGAGCCTGTAAGGACCCTTCTCAGAGAGTGTCTTCAATAGCGTAGATCTCTGCAAAACTGTGCAGAAAGCAAATTGGTTTCTGATATGGTCCCATCCCTGCGAAAACACCCATAAGATGTCTGCATCCTTCCTGGACTTCACAATTGCTAGCATTGGTTGAGCACTGACTACGTATCAGGAGGCAATTTGTGTGCATTACATCATTTGATCCTCATGGCAACTCATTGTACAGATGAGGAAACCGAGCTCAAGGAGGGTAATTACCAAGTCCCACAGGTCATAGGGCGGTGAAGCGAAGATGTCAGCCCAGGCTATCTGAGAGCGCAGACCTCACCCTCAACCTCCTCAGTCAACTCCAGGCACAGTGTCAGCGCCAGCTGAGGACAATTTGTTTGATCCCACTTGGGGAATCCAGGTTAAGCCTATTTTCAGAAGGGATTTAAAGCTTTCCAGATCCATTCCGGATTCAAATGATGTAGAGCATGTTCTTCCTGCCCCCTCTGCCCAACGAAATTCTTTCTACTCTTCACAGCTCAGACAAGGCCCCTGTTCCTAGAAGCCTTCCCTGACCTCCAGCCCACAGGGATCCGGTACCTTTCTGCCTATACCACTCATTTGCACTCCGTACTGAGCCCCTCCTTCCTCCTTAGTCACCTGGCAAGCTTGGGTCTCAGCCCCCTCTGCTCATCTCTCCAGGCTGGCTCTGATTAAACCCCTAGACTAAGAGTCAACCTCTGAGGGGAAGGGTCCAAATGCCCCTGTCCTTGAATTGGACTTTGCAGGGGGCAGCATGGTGAAGGGGAACAAATATGAGCTTTGGCATCAAATGCAGCTGGGTTCAAATCCTGGCTCAGACACTGGCTGGCTGGGTGGCAATGGGCAAGCTACCTGCCCTCTCCATACCTGTTTTTTTACCTGTAAATTGGAGGTGCTGATAAAAATCTGTATCTTTCAGAGTTGTGTTGCTTGAGAAAGGATTAGAGTTGTGATGACTGCCTTTTGTGATTTCAAAGCTTTTTGTTTATTTGAACCAATCTCATTCATTCAGTGTCTACCCTGTTCCTACTTGCTGGCATCCTGGGAGTAATACAGAAATACAAGAAATAGACCCTGCCTTGAAGCAGGTCATCTCGCTGGGGGAATGGGACTTCCAAATAACCCAAGTGTGCCTGGAACCTCAGGCTGACTCATTCCACTCACATACCACTCAGCGAGATCCACGCAATTACTTCCCCATTTCCCAGATAAAGAAACTGAGGCAGCAGAAGTATATAATTTGCCTACACCAGCACTTCATGTTCCTAGTAAAACTAAGACTAGAACACGAGTCCTTTACTAGCCAGGCAGCTTTGCACCTAGTTGGGGGCACTGTGGTCTAACAGAGGGGACACAGTGGCATTCAATAAATGGTAGCTATTATTGCAAAAGCTCACTAGCTTGCTGGCCCCTTGGTAGGGAGAGAGGGGAGCACAGTCTCTCTCTGCAAGGACAGATGCTCTCATTTTACAGTTGAACAAACTGAGGCCCAGAGAGGGAAGTGCCATTTTTTCAAACAGGGTTGCTTGGACCTACCTGGGTTCTAGAACCTTCCACTGAAGGCAGAGGCCCAGGGGATGTTCTCTGGAATAGTGGCCACATCTAAGAAGGTTTCAACCCCCCTGCATTCTTCTTTAACCTCTTCCATTTCTGAGCTCCTCTCTCCTCTTCCCATCTTTCTCCTTTATTTTTATCTCTGTATTTTTTTTCTAGCTCCTTCCTACCAAAGGTTCATACTTCACATCAAGCCTCTTCTAGCTGTTGAGTGTTTTGTTTTGTTTCTCATGTGTGTCTGTGTGTGTGTGTTGAATTTTTTTCCCTGTGCATGTTATTCTTGGAGACAGAACTGCCTTAGCTTAGATGATGGGAGGCAAAAGGATGGAAGGCATGGGGGCAGGGGCATGACATCCCCTTTGGGACACTGCTCTCTACTGGCCCACCAGGGCATGGGAATCTTAGGGTCACCAGGGAAGCTCCCAGCATGCAGGGTGGGGACACTTCTTCCCAAAAAGACAATGAAACAGCAAGTGGCAGCCCTCACCTCCTGACCACAGCTCACCGCTCCCACTCCCTGCCACTGAGGTTAGTCTCCTGCCTGGAAAAATAGCCTTGAGCTACCATGGTTACATCTGTTTCTCCAGGAATGGAACAAAGGCCACAAACCAAGGCACAGTGAGAAGTCACTGCTGGGAAAACCAGCTTTCAAGTCCAGGGTCACAGGGTGGATTCCCTCCCCATCGTCAGATCCACTTTGCACTTCTGGCTCCTCATGGTCATGATGTGTTATCAGATTTCTCGTAACCATCCTATCACATGATGAGACATAGAAGTCCAGAGAAGTGGAAGGGCCTCCCAAAGTCACACAGCTGTGGTTTCCTGATTCTGAATCGCAAGTAGACATTGCTCCCAAAGCACAGAAGATCCACACTTAGCATAGGACAACCACACGCCATTTCTCAGAGTGCTCAGAAGGTTATCACAGTGGGACACTGATCACCAACACGTGGACTAACGGGTTCCAGCTCTTCTGTTTTAAAAGGCAGAGTAAAGCTTAAGGAATGGTGGGAATTTTCCCTGAAAAGCATTTTAAAACATTTTCATCTCTAAAGGAATAAGCCCTTAGCAAGCAAGAAAACTTGGCTCTCCATAGAGAACTAATTTCCTGGGGTTTTACTGACTTTGGCTTTTTACTTAACAGTGGAAGGGTCGTTTCATTTACACACAGTCTTTTCAGATGAGAAGGCCCCTTTGAGGGTCAGGACCCTGCTACCTACAGGGTGGCTTTGTGAGAATTAGAAAAAGGTGTCACTTCCTCAATACATTTACTTCCATCTATCAAAACATTGTAATACACGGATTTTGTTAAGGTGAGACATTTAACTGCCATCTGCCAGAAAATTATGATAAATATCACAAATCTATAATGTCTGTGAAATAATGTCCCTGGATTATTATCTATTACTGCATAACAACACAAAAATGTAGTGGCTTAAAATGAGAATAAACATTTATTGCCTCATAGTTTCTGTGGATCAGGAATTTGGGTGATGCTCAACTGAGCAGTCCTGGTTCAGTGTCTTTCATGAGGTTGCAATCAAGATGTCAGCCAGGGCTGCTGTCATCAGAAGGCCTGACTGGGGATGGAGGATCCACTCTCAAGGTGGCTCACCCATTCAACTAGCAAGTTGGCATTGGCTGTTGGCAGAAGGCCTCAATCCTCTGCCATGGGGACCTCTCCCTAGGGCTGCTTGAGCAACCTCACAACATGGCAGCTAAGGACAGCCCTTGCCATAGACCTTGCACTAACTTTGTGTCAGGACTGTGCTAAGCATTTAATAATATGATCTGCCCTCAAGCAGCTTACAATCTAGCAGAGACACCAATCATTACAGTTCAAGGCAGAGTCAAATGACAAGAATCAGGAGACCGAAGGCTTTAGAGATGGAGCCTCTGAATTGAGGGATGGGGAAAGGGTTGTCTAAGTGAGACCTTGAAGTGTGTGGATGGGATGTGGACCCCCAGAAGTGCGAGATCAGTTGTACTCTCCAGCCGAGAGTTCAGCATGAACAAAGGCATGGCAGCTGAGAACAGGGTGTATGTTTAGGGATTGGAGAGTAGGGGCTCCAAAGGTACATTTGGGGCACATTGGAGGGGAGCGTTGTGGTCACTCAGTCCATCCGGGTGACCACCCACTCAGCTGTGCTCAGAAAGTGGGATGGGAAAGGCTGATTGAACCACAGCTCTATTTTCTCCTCTCCCCTTCTCTTCTTACCCCTGGCAGAGCTTTGCCAAAACCACCACCAAAACTTACACAGAGTAGGGGAGGCTATCTGGGGATGGAGCAAGGGAGAGGACCCCTCACCAACACTATGAGAAAGGCAGTATCCTGGGGCTGGGGTGGTCTCCACATTCCAGCCCCTGAGGCTGGCCAAGCCTGCCTGGAGGGCTCCAGTCTGCCCTGCCGGCCCTTGCCTGCTTGGCTGTCCCTGGAGGGCAGGGCCACCCAAATCCTTCCCTCACCTCCACCACAAAGGCCTCCCTAAGCACCTCTGAACCTGCAGTCTGGGCCACTCATTAGGTGTTAGCAGAGACTACTGTCCTTTCTTGGTTACTTTTGTGATCAGAGGCAGGAGCTGCAGTTGGCTGTGGTTGGGAGCATGGCCTGGGGAGCCAGACGCAGGCTCAGGTCTCTGTGCCCTCACTCATCCTCTGTGCATCAGCTCTTAGTGGCTTCATTTCCCTCATCTGTAAAATGGGAATGATGGTAACAATAGGAGCTAAATGCGTTATTGTGAGGACTGAGTAAGCCTAAGGGCAGATGGCAGTCCTGACTCCTCGTTGGGAAACCCATTGTGTAGGGAGGGCATTTAACCTGAAGAGAGAAGGTGCCTGCTTGGCCTGCCCTATCCTCCCAGTTCGTTTCATGGGTCCTGAGTATCTGAAGCAAAGAGCTTGGGGCCAAGGAGGTAGGACAGGTATCTGATGGGTCCCCCTTGCTCACTGCACAGATGCTCACACCACACCTGACTCTGAGCATCCAAAACTAAATGTAGCTCAGACTTGAGGCCTCCCCTCTGATCCAGGCCTCCGGGGGCTGCTTGCTGGCCCCCAGCCCAGCTGCCCAAAGGCAGCCTTCTTGGGGCATGGCAGCCCCAAAGGAGCCCGCCGGCCTGCAGCCACGCAGGCTTCCCTGGTTTCCTAAGCCCTCTGTGTTGCCTTGGGTGCCCACCACTACAGTGGGGAACCAGGGAAAGGAGGAAGTCACTAGGAGCTTCTCTCCTCATCCAGCATGGGAGGATGTGGAGATGTAGGAGGTGGCCTCAGAGCTCTCTCTGCAGCACAGCCCATTGAAGCCTCAGCCTGGGGACACCCTCCCTGGTCAGAGAGAAGGAGGGGTGTCCATCAGCTAATCCTACACAGGCCCCTGGAGGGATCTGGGTGGATATGGTCCATCTGAGCCCCCAGAGAAATGCAGAAGTGGAATGGTTTGTCAATAGACAAGAACCATGTTCAACGGGGCCACTCAGAACAGAACCTGGCCCCTCAGACCAAGGGCACCTTGGTAGGGCTGCCCACTTTATGCCACTGTTCCCACAGCCTGGTAGACTGTTCTCCACATCCTCCCATGCTGGATCCTTCTCCTCTTCTAGTTCTCTGCTCAAATGATGCTTCCTCAAGGAAGCCTCTCCTGTTCACCCTGGGTAAAGCGCCCCCCTCCTCTCCTCCCTTACAGCTCTGTGGTAGATAGCTGGATGAGAGATGGAGAGAAGCGAGGAGATTGATTAGTGGCTTTAGGTTGTTTCCTGTCATTTGCTTTTCTTAAACTTTTTCTTTCGAGATACTTATCACTTCAGCTACCGTTGTAAGAGATGATACAGAGACATCTCATGTACCCTTTACACAGTTTTCTCCAATGGTAACATCTTGCAAAACCATAGTACAATATCAACCAGGGTATGAACACTGATATAATCAATATACAGAACATTTCCATCACCACAAGTATCCCTCCTGTTGCCCTTTTATAGCCACACCCACTTCCCTCCCACCACCACCACCACCTTAGTCCCTGGCAACCCTCATCTATTCTCCATTTCTATAACTTTATCATCTCAAGAATGTTATATAAATGGAATCATGCAATATCTAACCCGTTGGGATTGGCTTTTTTTCACTCAGCGTAACTCCCTGGAGATTCATCAAGGCAGTTGCACATATTGAGAATTCACTCCTTTTTATTGCCGAATAGTATTCCCTGGCATGGACGTACCACAATGTTTAGCCACACCCCTTTGAAGGATATCTAGGTTATTTCCAGTTACTCACTATCATGCATAAAGTGGCCATGAACATTTGTGTATGAGTTTTTCGTGGACATAAGGTTTCATTTCTCTGGGGTAGATGCTGAAGAATTGAATTGCTGGGTCATATGGAAGTTGCATATTTAGTTTTTTAAGATCTGCCAAATCATTTTCTAGAATAGCTGTACCATTCTACATTCCCACCAGCAATATATGAGTGATCCTTTTCTCCACATCCTCACCAGCATTCGGTGTTGTCAGTATTTTTTTATTTTAGCCACTATCCTATGTATGTAGTGATATCTTATGATAGTTTTAATTTGAATTTCCCTAATGGCTCGTGATATTGAACATCTTTTCAGATAAGATGGCTTATCTGCCATCTGTATACTCTGTTTGGTGAATCTTGCTGTACATTTTTTTCACAGTTATGTTCCTCTAAGCTCTGTTAGAGCAGAGGCCTTCTTGATTTGTTATCTGTGCATCCCCAGAGTACAGTACAGAGCCTGGCACAGGGAGACTACCCAATAATATTTAGAGAATGAATGCATAGACTGCCAGGGTCTCTGGCCCTTTTAAAGATGAGAAGGTGGGAAAGCAGTGAGGCCTTAGCTCTGGGAAGCCTCCTGAGCACCTGGCCAGTGGGATTGCTTAGGGAAGGCCCATGGTGGAGAAGAAGGTGAGGGCAGGGGAGGGGCACCCAGCATCCTCCATGCCTGCTGCCTCCCCAGTGCCTCCAGGCCCCACTCACACTTTATGAGCGGCACTTCTCACTCCTCCCCTCCCCCTGCCTCTGCCTTCCCAGGGCAGAAACATCCAGAAGATAAATGCGTAAGGATCTCCAGAACTCTTCCCACTGGAGCGTGGGGCTTTAGGATTTGTTTTCCTTTTTGTTTTCTCCCCACTTTATTTGTACCAAGATAAGGGCCAGGGCTTTGCTAGGATTTATCTAGATGGGCCATATTGAAGCTTTGCTGTAATAGAAGAGCCCTATGAAGCTTGTCCAGCCCACCTTATTTTATTGTTGTTGTTGTTCTGTTTTGTTGTTTTGTTTTAGGCTTTTAGCAGCCTGAAGCCATGGTTTTTAGTTTCTGTCTCTAGTGATAAGTGGAAAAGAGGGATGAGGAAGGGGTTTTACTGGCCCAACCAGTAACAGAAACTAACAACCCATGACTGTATTCTCTCCTTGGACGCCCCTACCTGCCCTGGCAGATGCCACATTTTGTCCCAGTTGACTATGTTCACCTGGGCTGTGAGCTGTGCTTCCTGAAAGGAAGGGATGCCAGTTGTCCCCTGTCGTGCCCTGCTTTCTTCTAGTGGCTGCCACTGGCCATACTTTATGTATAACATATATAATGATAAGGTGTCTCAGAAGACGCTTCTCACCACAGGGGTTGATATTTTCATGAGGCTAACAGAATTTAGACATGAAAAATTAACTAACAAACAATGTACTTGAATTTATATTTATATTGCATTATATTTATATTGAATATTGCATTTATATTTGTATCGAATTTAAATATTTATAGGTGAAATCGCTCTCAGATATACACACATAGGAAGTTAGTTTTTTTTTTTAAAAAAAAAAGGATCAAGATTTACAAATGGAAGGAAACTTCAACTACAAGGAACGAGTAAGGTCAGGAAGCAAACCATACCACAAGGCCGCCATTTACTTGCTGAAAATGGGCCACGAAATTTGTTTTAAGCTTCCTAGTAGCCAGTGCAAAGTGTAAGTCTGTTACAGAATCAGAGGATTTGTGAGACAAATCAGAGCATCTTCTCAGCAGAAGCACTGAGAGGTCCTTGCCCCATAGAGGTGGGTCCTGTTCCTGTAGCCGAGGCAACAGCTGGGCTTATGTGGCTTTTCATCCTGCAGTTGTATTCTGCAACTGCATGTTGGCAAAGTGGAAATCAGTAAGACCAAGCCTGAGAGAAGGCTTGCAGCCTTTGGTGAGTAGCTGACACCAGCTGCCCAGTGAGAAGCCTATCTCTAAGAGTCTTAGGGGTCCAGAGAAAAGCCCCAGCTTGCTGTGAATTGCAGGTGAGATTTGGCAAGGCTAAGAGGTAGGAGGACTGGCCTTGCAGTGGACAGGGAGCCCTTATGCCAAGGAGATGGCTCAGAGTCCTAGAGCTGAGACCCCTCCTGGGGCCACGCTCACTAACCCAGTCTTCTTCTCTGTGTCTCTCTGCAGGGCTCTGGCTGAGAACATGGCCAATGACATTGACGAGCTCATTGGCATTCCCTTCCCCAATCACAGCAGTGAGGTCCTGTGCAGCCTCAATGAGCAGCGGCACGATGGCCTGCTGTGTGACGTGCTCCTGGTGGTGCAGGAGCAGGAGTATCGGACCCACCGCTCCGTCCTGGCTGCCTGCAGCAAGTACTTCAAGAAGCTTTTCACAGCCGGCACCCTAGCTAGCCAGCCCTACGTCTACGAGATCGACTTTGTCCAGCCTGAGGCTCTGGCTGCTATCCTGGAGTTCGCCTACACCTCCACGCTCACCATCACCGCCGGCAACGTCAAGCACATCCTCAACGCAGCCAGGATGCTGGAGATCCAGTGCATCGTGAACGTGTGCCTGGAGATCATGGAGCCTGGGGGGGACGGGGGTGAGGAGGACGACAAGGAGGACGATGACGACGATGAAGATGATGATGAGGAGGAGGACGAAGAGGAGGAGGAGGAAGAAGAGGAGGATGACGATGATGACACAGAGGACTTTGCTGACCAAGAAAACTTGCCTGACCCCCAGGACATCAGCTGCCACCAAAGCCCTTCCAAGACGGACCATCTCACAGAGAAGGCCTATTCAGACACCCCCAGGGACTTCCCTGACTCCTTCCAGGCTGGCAGTCCTGGCCATCTGGGGGTGATCCGGGACTTCTCCATCGAATCTCTGCTGAGGGAGAACCTGTACCCCAAGGCCAACATCCCCGACAGGAGACCCTCCTTGTCTCCATTCGCCCCGGACTTCTTCCCACACCTCTGGCCAGGGGACTTCGGTGCCTTTGCCCAGCTGCCTGAGCAGCCCATGGACAGTGGGCCACTGGATCTAGTCATCAAGAATCGGAAGATCAAGGAGGAGGAGAAGGAGGAGCTGCCCCCACCCCCACCGCCACCCTTCCCTAATGACTTCTTCAAGGACATGTTCCCTGACCTGCCGGGGGGGCCTCTGGGACCCATCAAGGCAGAGAACGACTACGGTGCCTATCTC
Source organism: Hylobates moloch (assembly GCF_009828535.3). Taxonomy (NCBI): domain Eukaryota; kingdom Metazoa; phylum Chordata; class Mammalia; order Primates; family Hylobatidae; genus Hylobates; species Hylobates moloch. Next base: position 31,524,296 of record NW_026652280.1, read on the forward strand.
AACTTCCTGAGTGCCACCCACCTGGGAGGCCTCTTCCCACCCTGGCCCCTGGTGGAAGAGCGCAAGCTGAAGCCCAAGGCCTCTCAGCAGTGCCCCATCTGCCACAAAGTCATCATGGGGGCCGGGAAGCTGCCACGGCACATGAGGACCCATACCGGGGAGAAGCCATACATGTGCACCATCTGCGAGGTCCGCTTCACCAGGTGCGCATGGCAGCCCTCGGGTGCAGGGGATGGGGCCAGAGGCCATGGGGGACAGCAGAGTTGGGCAGGGAGGCTGGGGATGGAGACAGAGACCCAGATAGATCCCAGACACATTCAGGCTCGTGGCTAGCAGGGGTGCTAGGCATCACCTGGTGCTGTGACTTTCAAACCATTTTTAGGGGCTGCAGTATTTTCTCAGATACAATATTAGGTGGGAGCCCATGACATGAGGCAGGTGAGAGCAGGGCTGTTCTGGCTGGGAAGGAAGTGAGGCGCCTCAAGCACCTTGGTTGCTTGGCTTCCTCTACTCCTTCCAGCTGTAAATTCGTGGAACCCAGTTTGAATGGATGGCACTCCCCGGATGGAGTGCCGCCCCTTCGTTTGATTTGGAGAAGCAGCCACTGACCTTTATTAAGTATGTTCTGCATGCCAGGGGCCGTCCTAGGCACCTTAAATACACGCTTACCACAGCCAGGCCCTGGGAAGATGAGGAGACATGGTTGACTTTGTTTACGACACATCTCCCAGCGGCCAGCTGACCACGCATGTGTGCAGCTGGAAAATGGCAGAGCTGGGACTGGAATCTCAGCCTCTGTGTAACAGCAAAGTCTGTGACCCGTAGACTGCAGAGATGCCTGTAGGTCCTTTCAATCATTTTGGGGTCAGACCTAAAGGCTGGGCCTCTTTTTATGGTCTCCTCTTTGCCTTTCCATTTGAGGAAGTGGGACAACTTTATGCTGTTATAAAATTTGAAATTTGAAATCAATACATTATAAACCTTTCATCTTTCATAGACTCTGTCCCATTCAGCAAACGTATGTTATATGCCTACTCTGCACAGCAACTTTTGCAGTCAAAACTGATTGGCGGGTTGACGTGGGGTCAGATCGGCCCACTGCCAGCTTTGGATAGGCCTCACTTTTGGAAAATACGGCCCGTTGGTGCTATCTGTAGTTCCTGGTGTGAGGCTGATCTTCTCAGCCATGTCCACAGGTGGGGAGGGCTCTGGTGGGTGGCCTGGCATCAGGGTTTGGTCATTTCAGTGTATCCTGTGTGTAAAGAGCCTGGCAATGCCTGCCCTGTGACCATGACTTACTAGACTAGGTCCCTTCCCCACACTGCCACTGTCCCTCTCAAAGAACTCACCTTGAGAGACCCACACTTATTCCAGTGGCGCTGCTGCTGCCCCATTTCCTCTTGGAGATGTATCTTTGGGAATTGCTGGCAGCTCATTCTTTTGATTTTCCTCAGTGGGCCCAAAGCTTTGGCCCGAGGACACAGTGCAAGGTTGTGAATGAGACTGGATATCAAATCAGGGCCTATGCTTTTCCAGGAAAAAAGATGAGTCCTCTAAAGTCATGAGACCTGTTCTTCTGGGTTGCTTGGAAACTCTACTGGAAGTTGCCAGAGAAGAGTTTCAGAAATCCGTTCAGGTGACACTGGTGTGGCTGAAATAGCTCTGCAGGCTCCTCAGGGGACTGCTTTGAAGGACAACACTGATTATTTCCAAGGTGGTCTTGGGGTCCTGCTCACAGCTGCTTCTGTGAGGGGAACCCCAGACAGCATCTGTCCCAGATGCTTCCAGTGACAGTGGAGGGAGAATCTGCAGGAGCAGATGGGCAGGGCCTCACAGACCCAGGATGTGTCCCCTTGCCCTTAGCAGTGAGCTAAGCCAGCCACCCGGCAATGCTGACGGCAGGGCGCCCTGATCCTGTTACTCCCCAGAGCAGACGGACCCAAGGTTCCCGAGATTCACCTCCCCTTGGATGTCCCTCAGTGACAGCCCTGCCACCCCAATGCCACTGTGGGTGATGCTGCCCCCTGCCTCCTCCTGAATTCACCTTAGCCCCACAGAACGAGGCAGAACACCTGAACAGGGCTTGGCAAAAGCACAGGAATACCGAGGGAGATAAGCCAGAGCACCATGGGAAAGCCAGATTCAAGTATAGCTCACCCATCTTCACGGGGGGCCTGGCTTCAGCCCGAGAGTCTCAGCCCCTGCATAAGGGGTTAAGGATGCCAGGAAGCTCTTCACAGGCCAGATCAGGAAAGCCAGCCATGTTATCAGCCTGGAGCGCCCTCTCCTGCCAACACAGGCTCTACCTCCCTAACTGCCCATGCCTGTCCCCTTGGCAGATGGCTAACAGGAGCACCTCTCCCTTCAGGGGAGACCGAGGCTGGTGACTCCAATTCCAAAAGGATCTGTGTCTCAGGTTATCACACGGTGGCCCTGCTGGCACCCTGAGCCCCCATCTCCCTTCTTCCCCACTCCCTTTCCTCTGAGCCTTCCCCACACACAGCCTTCTGTGAGGTCCACGCCAGGTCTGGACAGTCTGTGCACCCTATTTTAAGGGAAGGTTTTAACCTTGCGTAGTCACTGCAGACAGACTTCTCACCCTCTGGACCCTGGGACATTCTCTGGGAGTGGGTGTCCTGGTTTGGGCAGCAGTGCTATGTTGTATAGGAGGGTGACATTCCAGGTTCCTCCCTCCCAGCACATTCCTGATGGTCACTTGGGGTGGCCTCTCTGTCTGCAGTCCCCACTCCCAACCAGATAGGCAGTGGGGCAGCTCTGGTCATCCAGCCATCTGGCCTTGGGTTACTCCTGCTCCAGAATGACGGCCATCTGGCCCCAGGCCTGTCTCCAGCTGAAGCCGCTGCATTCCAGCCCCCTCAGCACCCCCACCACTTGTTCCCACTGGGCTCTGACCCTCCCGAAAAAAGATAAGACAAGCTCTTGGGTCCCTCTCTTCCCAGGAGGAGAGAAACCCCGAGCTGGGGGAAGGCGGAGTGGAGGAGATGGCTCCAGCCTGCCTCACTTCAGAGGCTTTATTGCTCACTGTGGGCTGTGGCTGTCCTTGTGGGACACTCCCCACTCTCCTCCCCTTCACATTCTTCAGAATCACTGGGCCTTTGCTTCTCACCCCGTCTCTGGAACTGCCCAGCAAGGATTCTTTTCTGTGCTTGAAGAGCCCCAAGCGTGGTCTGTCCAGGTTGAGGTTTTCCTGTAATTCTCCCTGCGGCCAAGGCTCCCTGCAGCCTTTCCACGGGGACCTTATTTTTGGCTGAATTCCCCGACGCGATTCCTAACACCTGCCCCTTCCACCTGGAAGCTCTTCAGCAGCCACTTAGAGCGGCAACGGCTGCCTCATTGACATAGAATTCCCAGACTCCCTTCCAAGGCCACGCCACTTCCTGAGACTGGGCCCTGTCGTGTCCCTCTTGTCCCTGCAGCAAGGACCCAGACATGCTGCCCTCAGGTCCTCCTCTCGGACATGATTTCCCCTTCTGGAACCCGAGTCTTTCCTTCATCACAGCTGAGCTTCTGCCCTGGCAAAGCCCCATTTCCTCCCTCCTTGATGTTGGGAAGAGCTCAGGGTCCTGTGACACCCTCCCCACCCCACCCATGGGGTGCTGGAAAGGCCTGCCCTTCCCCTGCATGGTAGCCCTTCAGCCCAGGCTCTGAGTCACAGCCTCCCAGATGCCAGCTCCCAGAATGTCCACACCCCACGGGGATGTACTAATGACCTCAGCAGCCACAACCAAGGGGGAGGACATGGGAATCCTTCCAGCAGAGCCCCTCCACCCCTAAGGCCCTGCCTGCTTCTGTCATTCTGTGGGTCTAGAGAGGAGGGACAGAGGCCGCCCCACAATGGTATTGTCTGTTCTTTGGTGTCAGGAACCTCACCTCTGAGGCAGCTCTAGATTTCAGCCAGTCCCACCAGGTGTCCCACCACTGATCTGTTCCAAATACGAAATCTCCCTAGGCTGGGCCTCAAAGGTATCAACCAAGCTGTTTCTTTGGCCCCATGCTGTCCCTTCCTAGGTCTGGTCACCCAATCACCACTTGGGCTCCCTCTGCCTGTGCACTCCCTTGGTTTAGTTCAAAGACACTGTTTTCCTCCTGGGGAAGGCTCGTGCCTGTGCTGGCCAGAGAGGCAGCTCCTGTCCCTTTCAGATCTGACTTGGGACACAGAAACAGCTCCAGGTCATAGGGCAGAGGCACTCTGGACCAAGATTACCTCAGATCCTCTTCATCAGGAGTCCCTTCCCTTCTCTTCCCAGAAAGTCTGGAAGCCAGGAGCCAAAGGTTAGGATGGCAGGGTTCGGCCAGAGGTGACGCCTAGGATGGGCCTAGAAGAACAGGGAGCATGTGATCTCAGGAAGATAAAGCATTTGTCTTCATGCATAGGGACACTGCTGTGCTTGGTGGGTATTTTCCCTGCCCAAAGACATCCCAGGTGGCCCCCCGCACACCTTTTTGCCCCATCTTCAGCCATCACTGCCAACTGGGCCTGGCCCTGGGCCCTGTGAAAGCCTCTGCGTCTTCCGCCTCTTAATTCCCACCACATGGGTCCTTGATTGCACACCATAGAGACTCGCCCCCTGCCTCCCCTAGACCTTCTGTTAGGAGCTCCTAAAGAGCATGGCTGGCTGGTCTCCCTCCTGGAGCCCCTGCATCCTGTCACAGCCTGGCTCCCAGAGATGCGCCAGCCATGCCTGATGGGGACAGTAGTGAAGGCAAGAAACTGCAAAATGAGAATAGACTGGCCCAGAGGCAGCAGAGGTCCCATGGAGCACACCGTCCTGGGCAGGGATGGATGACCTCTGCACCACAGTCACGCTGACAAGGCATGCTTTCCAGTTCCACTGAACCCCGAAGGCTGTGCCTTTTAGTTTCCACGTGCCTCCTCCAGTGCCAGCCGAATGCTGACCACCTCTGTGCCCTCACAGCTGCTTGCTCTCCAGACAAGCCAGCAGCCTGCCTTTTGTCTTCCCTCTATTTTCTTTGTAGTCCTCCCACTCCTGGCAGCTCTGGGAACCCTATTAAGATAATGTAATGGCATTAGCAGTGGTAGCAGGAAGAGTGTGTCTCAAACCATCGGGTTACAAGAAGTCCGGGTAGAGGCTGCTGGGAAAGCATTATCCTGATTGGGAGCCTTTCTGGAGGCCACAGACCTCAGGCCAAGGCCCCGCAGCCCTTTTCTTTGATTCTGGGAATGAGCTCATGAGGATTCACACGACTTCCCTGACGATGAGCTCCCCAGGCTGGAAGGGGGCATGTAGACCGAGGCTTGGGTGCATATGTCCTTGGCTGTCCCTGATGCAGAGAGATGGAACGAGATGGCAGACAAGGGGACCAGGGCCAGAGGGGAGCATGTCGGATTTGTAGTCGGAGAGTTCTGAAATTGGCCCCGCTAGTCAGTCACCAAACGCACAGTGAGCCTCCTCTCTATCTACGTTCAGTGTTGTGTGTTGTGCAGAGTACGAAAGAGCATCCCACAGGTTCTCATCAAAGCAGGTACCAGAACCCTCCGTGCCACGTGCAGGGAGGAGTGCTGGGAGGAGGAGGGCTGGAAGGAGGAGGGCTGGGAGGAGGAGGGCTGGGAGGAAGGGGCACCCTGTCTCTGGGCTTGGCCTTCTGGGAGGGCCCTAAGGATGAAGCATCGGTATCCAAGCACAAGACATGCACACACGGGGAAGGAGCTAGGGTTTACCGGGCATCCACCCTGTAATGTGGTGGGCTGTGCACTGGGGGACCGGCAGTCCAGTTCATACCTGCAGGTGTTCAAGGATGCAGAGTTGCCCAGAGTGTGGGGCAGCATACCATGGGGGGCAGGAAGGAAGCTGGCAGAGGAGATGGCAGTGAGCTTGTAAAGAGCCCAGAAAGCCATGCTAAGGGGTAAGTGAGCACACAGGCCATTGGACAAGGGGGCCTTGGGAAATTTTAAGTGGAACTGCCAGACCTCCATTCCTACAGAGAAGTAACTAAGAGCTCAGCTCCTGAGATTCCAGCTAGAACATATTCCAGCTAAACTCATGCTGCTTCCACAGGCAGATTGAACATGTGAAGGAGCAAGGAAGCCAGCCAGCCAGACTCCAGAAGGAGATTTGGCGAAGCCCATTACCCAGATGCATACACTCATGGAGCACTAGAGGCCCCAAGGATGCAGCCCAACCCGCATTTTAGAGATCAGGAAACTAAGGCCCAGACCAGGGAAGGGAACTGATCCAGTTCTTGGAACGTGGCCGGCACCACCTCCAGCTCCAATGCACATCACAGTATCCACAGGAAAGGTCAGTGTAAAGAAGGAAGCTGTGTGGCCCTAGAACACCATTCCCTCTTTGGTCCTTTCTTTCCTTATCTTGGAAGTAATTAGATCAGTGTTTTCAAGGTCCTGAGAAGTACACTGCTAATAGTGTAGCTTACTGGGCCCACTGACTCAGACCATGAATCAGAATGTGGTAAAGTATGCCTGGTAAACTAGATGATCCTCTGAAGTTTTTTCCAGAACTGGCTTATGAGCTTTGCCTACTCTTCCCACCCCTTGCCCCCATTCCCACAAATGTCTCCATTAGGGAAAGCTCCCACCCAGGGCCGAGTTCCTCCCATTGGCATACCCCAGTCTTCTGGCCTCAGAGGCAGAAAGCTGGCTACTGGTGCCCTCTCTTGATTGTTCTGGTCTGCCCTTTCTGCAGCAGTCCTCGTAGGCCTCAGGTTGGGAGTCCCTGCTATGAAAATCCATCCTTTCTCATCCCCAGAATAGCTTACAAACAAACCACAGCCAGGTAGCCCCCCAGGTTCCTTTGCTCCTCACCAGCTGTATACCTTTGGGAAGCTCTTAACTTCTTTGAGCCTCCTTTCTGCCTGTGTCCAAGTGAGGAAGTTACACCAAGTGTGTTGAATCTAGCTCACGCAAACCCAGATTCTCTCCATCTGCCCTGGACAATGGGGAGTGATGTCTGGTCCTAGGTTTAGCTCTGCACAGAGAGGTTAAATAACTTGCCTAAAGCCACCCAGCAAGTTGGTGGTGGGTCTGAAGCTGCAACAAGGACTCCCAGACTCCTGGAGGGGCCCTACCTCTATACCATATGCCTCTGAATAATGAATTCCCAGGGTCAATGAAGTCATGTATTTACCTGCCCATAGCAGGTGTTCAATAAAAGGATATCATAGGCACCTTCTCAGCACTTCTTACATCCTTGGACCAACTGCCACAAAAATGGGACTTCTTTACTTCTTTTAGATACACTAATGAGAAGTTTGGGAGGCATTTGAAGATTTACCACTTATATTGTCCATTGTTTGAGAGTGACCCTAAGGGTCGGTACTACTAATTATGTGTAATAGTGACTTAAAAAAAACCTACCTGGCCAGGCGCGGTGGCTGACACCTGTAATCCCAGCACTTTGGGAGGCTGAGGCTGGCAGATCACGAGGTCAGGAGATCAAGACCATCCTTGCTAACACGGTGAAACCCTGTCTCTATTAAAAAAAACAAAAAAAATTAGCCAGGTGTGGTGGCGGGCACCTGTAGTCCCAGCTACTTGGGAGGCTGAGGCAGGAGAATGGTGTGAACCCGGGATGCAGAGCTTGCAGTGAGCCAAGATCACGCCACTGCACTCCAGCCTGGGCGACAGAGCAAGACTCCCTCTCAAAAAAAAAAACCTACCTCGTCCGGGCACAGTGGCTCATGCCTGTAATCCCAGCACTTTGGGAGGCCGAGGTGGGCAGATCGCAAGGTCAGGAGTTTGAGACCAGCCTCACCAACATGGTGAAGCCCCGTTTCTACTTAAAAAAATACAAAAATTAGCCAGGTGTGGTGATGCATGCCTGTAATCCCACCTACTAGAGAGGCTGAGGCAGGAGAATCACTTGAACCTGGGAAGCGGAGGTTGCAGTGAGCCGAGATCGTGCCACTGCACTGTAGCCTGGGTGACAAAGTGAGACTCTGTCTCAAAAAAATAAAAATAAAAATAAAAAAACCTACCTCATAGGTTGTGGTGAGGAATAATGAAATGATGCATTTAAAGCCCTGCTTAGCTGATTCTGAGCTGAGCCTTCTGCCAGGCCTGGTGAGGGAGCCCAACCGACCACCTAGCATCAGTGTTTCCATCAGAGCCTGGGTGAATTCGTGGAGGCCCAAGACACATCCCTCAGGACTGGGAAGTTGCATCACTCCAGGGGTATAGGCACCCGACACTTCCATTTTCACAGTCACAGTGCTGTGATGAGAAAAGAGGCCTTGACTCCCGGGCCTGCCATGACCCTCTGGGTGAGCTTGGCAAGTTCCCCAGCTGGGCCTGTTTGCCCACCTACATAGAGGAGGCTTTGCCTGGACTGGTGGTTCTCAGTGTGGGGTTCACGAACCACCACCACCACCAGCATGTGGCAACTGGTTAGAAATGCAAATCCTTTGTCCCTCTTCCCTATCCCAGACCCACTGATCAGAATCTCTGGGAGTAGGGCCCAGCACGGTCTTATTGAGTCCTGATTATGGTTCGAATGCATCCTTAAGTTTGAGACTCACTGGCCTAAATGGTCTCTGAGGTCCCTTCCTCCTCAAAAATCCAATCATCTAGGTGAAATCTGGGTTACAGAGACCACAGCATGCTGGTAGGGGGTGGGATATCACAGCAGAGTACTGTGTAGCCTAGGGGTGGCTGGTGGGTTTGAGAAGAGGCAGGAGCAGTGGGATGTGGAGAGGAAGAGGGTGACCCCACTTCCCTTCTCCCCGCTCCCAGGGGCTCTCCAGCCTTCCTGTGAGCACAGGTGGGAGGACTGGATCTGTCCTCTCTGATCCTCCTCCCACAGTGCCTGCCAGTATTCATGGGAATGTCCTTTTCTCTCCTGCTCTGCCCCTGGAGAACCGTTTTGAAAATGAGAGCTGGTGAGACCTCTAGTGGCCAGGAGACACCAGGAGCCTAGGACCTGCACCTGCTGTCCTGGGATTATGTTAAACAGGGTTTAAATCTGGTCATCTTAGGGAGGACACCTGGACTCCACATCTGCTCTAACCTCAAAGCAGAGCCTGAAGTTATAGACAGATGCTCCACCCAAGCCACACCTGCAGGGAGGAAGTAGGAGACTAGACACAGAGCTTCCTGGCCCCTGTGGCCCCACTGGGGAAGGCTGCGAATTATCCCAAGAGGAATTCTTGCAGCCCAACTGCCTAGACCTCAGCCAGCTTAAGCTGGTTTACCCAATGCTCAGTGTTTATGAAAACAACCCCCTGATGTCAGTTTTCCTGTCAAGACCACCAGGAGGTGTGTGGAATCTAGCTCACACAGACCCAGGATCTTTCCATCAGCCCTGGACAATGAGAATTGATGTCTGGCACCAGGTTCAGCTCTGGGCAGTGAAGTTAAGTAACTTGCCTGAAGTCACCAGCATGTTGGTGATGGGTCTGCAGCTGGCGCAGAGGCTCCCAGACCCCCAATAGGCACAGGCGCCCCCACCCTACACCATACCTTACCTGTGAATAATACCACTTAAACCCCGCAAAGTTTTGCCCTAGATTAGGCTGCATTCTTTTCGCACCTGGCTCTTTTGTAAACCCTGAAATTGTCTAAAGACAAAGAGGAGAGCCCAAGGCTGAGGATAAGAAACCACCATGCAGGAGGTTTGAACAAGGTGTGCCCAAGCTTCTATAGCCTCCCAGATTAGTGCCAAACACAGACAGATCTCAACAGCCCGGGGGCTGGGATGGGACCAGGGACTTTGGGCCAAAGCATATAGATGAACTGGAGGGAAAGCATAAGGTTGCCTGGAGAGAGTGGGTGTGAGATTAAAGTGCAGTTATCAGCAGAAGTCGCTGCACTATCCGAGGACTAAGGTCAGAATGCTGACTTCTGGCTAAGTATCTTCCCAGTATGTGAGATAAACCCCTAATAGAGTGGGAGTTTCATGACTCTGAGCTCGGGTATAAAAGGAGTTTGGGGGAGTGGGGCTTTCAGGACACTGCTTTTTCCACATCCCTTTAATCCAGGTGAGTAACCATACCTGTCTAAGGTGGGGCAGCAGCTGAGGGTAGATCTAGCATGAGACCTATTTCTGGGGTTTGACTCCATGGCAGTAGGGAGCCTCGGCTGGTTCTGGAGGAAGGGGGAGCAGAAGGTTAGGAATGGCTCCTGGTGTTCCCTGCGGGACTGACCCCCAGTCTCTGCATTGCAGGCAGGACAAGCTGAAAATCCACATGCGGAAGCACACAGGGGAGCGGCCCTACCTGTGCATCCACTGTAATGCCAAGTTCGTGCACAACTACGACCTCAAGAACCACATGCGCATCCACACGGGCGTGCGGCCCTACCAGTGCGAGTTCTGCTACAAGAGCTTCACGCGCTCTGACCACCTGCACCGCCACATCAAGCGCCAGAGCTGCCGCATGGCACGGCCCAGACGCGGCCGCAAGCCTGCTGCGTGGAGGGCCGCCAGCCTGCTCTTCGGGCCCGGCGGCCCAGCCCCCGACAAGGCGGCCTTCGTGATGCCCCCCGCGCTGGGCGAGGTGGGCGGCCACCTGGGCGGCGCAGCCGTGTGCCTCCCGGGCCCCAGCCCCGCCAAGCACTTCCTGGCAGCGCCCAAGGGCGCCCTGAGCCTGCAGGAGCTGGAGCGGCAGTTCGAGGAGACGCAGATGAAGCTGTTCGGGCGCGCGCAGCTGGAGGCTGAGAGGAACGCGGGGGGCCTCCTGGCCTTCGCGCTGGCCGAGAACGTGGCGGCGGCGCGGCCCTACTTCCCGCTGCCCGACCCGTGGGCCGCCGGCCTGGCCGGCCTCCCTGGGCTCGCCGGCCTCAACCACGTGGCCTCCATGTCCGAAGCCAACAACTAGGCTGGTCCCTCTTGACTCCAGCCCTTCTCCCTCCAGGCCCGCTCTACCCTACCCCATGGATCTGAACTTTTCATTTTAAAAACACAAAGGGAAAATGGGAAATAATAATAATAATACTATCAGTGATGGCATTTTCCCGGGCTCCTAAAGCAGTTGCCTCCTTTTGCTGGTCTGAGACGGGCATCTTTTCCCAAAAGGCCAGGAGCCCGGGCCTCCCTCCCTGGCTGTCTCTCTTCACATAGAAACTTGCACTGGCCCATGCCACAAAGAACTGGGTGCCCAGGGGCACTTAGGAGCTGAGTGAGTTACGAGGGGTCAGGGGGTGGTTGGCCTGGTGCCCAGCCAGACGGAGCAGCAGGAGGTAGGGGCTGGGCATGCACCTTGGTTAAGCCCCATCCCCTATGGCAGAGTCTCTGCCAACACTCCTCTGAGGGCTCATTTTCCAGTCTCCAGTGGCCCCGGGGTCTTTTTGAGAACTACCCACCTGCCACATAGAAAGAAATGCTCTGTTGGCAGGGAGGCCTCCTGGAGCCAGTCAGGAACCAGGCTCTGGAAGGCCAGGGCCATTTTTTCCCTGACCTGTCCTGTGACCTTGACAGGTCAGCCCTCTGTAGCTCAGTGTCACCCGGCTATGGAAGGGGCTGGTAACTGAGGTTTCCTCCCTCCACCTCTAAACACATACACACCTATCCCCCCCGAGAATCCCAGAGATGGTAGGAGTTTTGTACTCCCCAAGTCCATGGGGAAACAGTTTATCTTTCTGGACTTAGTTTTATCACATCCAGCTCTATATTAGCATATTAGCATAGGTGAGAAATATGACCAGACTAGACAGAGGTCAGGTCATCAGGGGAGCTTCCGAGCTTCACCAAAGCCCCACAGGCAGCTCTGCGAACTCCGAATGCTACCCTACCTTCCCTGCAGGCCGCTGTTCATGTCTGGACCCCTGGGGGCACTACTTAGTGTTTACCCCCATCTCCAATGCCCCCTCCAAGGCTATGCAGTGTCTTGGGGCTCTCAGGGCCAACATCGAAGAGATGGGGGCCACCTCTTAACACCTGGCAACTGTCTCCCCTCACCCTGATTCCTGAAAACAGACAAAATACCTGGTTTTCTAGGGTTTATCTGTTTGTTTTTTGAGTTGTGGGTTCCTCAGGGCCTTGGCATTGCTAGTGATGGTCCCCTTTGCTGTGTGAGAAGCCCCTCAACCCCTTCCTCCTCCCTCTGGGGATGAAGTGGGAGTATTTGGCTCCCCTTTTTTGACAAAAGGGCTCAGTGCAGGGAGGTGGAAGCCTCTGAGGTTTGAAGGGCTCTGTGAGTTAGAGCTGCCACATGTCCTCCTGGTTCTTGAGTTTGCAGCAGGTCCTGAAAAGGAAGGCTCTGCTGGCCCCGTGCCTCCCTGACCTCTCTCCTTCCCTCCCCTCTCTTTTCTTGCCAAGTTTGCTTTGGTTTCTGAGCAGCCCAGAGAGGAGGAGGGTTCATCCCCAGGGAGGGCCCAGGGCTGGCGTCCCCAATCCCTGTGCTGTGGGCACAAAGAGACTTCAGCTTTTCCTGTTGCCTTGGCTTTTTCCTGAGCAAAAACACAACAAACAAAAAGGCCAGAGAAGAGCACAGACTCTGTCCCTCTCACAGCTCTCCAGAAGAGACCCCCTGATTCTTCGCACCACCGGATGCCACTCCAGCCAGCAGGATTGCTACACACACCCTCTGTTCTCAGAAGTCATCTGCCTGGGCAGCCGCCTCTCAGATTCCCATCTTCGTTTCAGACACTTGCCTCTGAAGCATGCCCATGTCCACCAGCCAACGTGCCCATGTCCCCCCCATCAGCCAAGCGACTGGGGCTGAACCAGACTTTAAAAGAGAGGGGAAAAAAAAAAAAAAAGGAAACCTGAATAAATTGGAATCCAGTGGTGTTGGGGCTTTTGTTTTTATTTTGTAAAGGTGATGACTTCTTATAAACTCAATTTTTCAGATGACTGGTTAGTTCTGTTTTTTCTTGGCTGCAGTTTGGAATTGTACATTGTAAAATATCCAAAGATGTTGAGTACTGTATGATCAAGAACTTGAAGCAAATGGGTTGTGGGGGGAGGTGTGGTTGTGTTTTTGTTTTGCTTCAATTTTTTTTTTTTTTTGATGTTTCGATTTCCCTGTCTGTGGGAGAACTTTGGAATTTTTTCTATTTATAACTCTTTTTTTATGTGATTGCTCTGTGTAAAATGACACTCAACAAAGTTTGCCTTAGTGATTCAAGGGACAATCTTCCATAACTTCGGTCACACGCCACATCCCACCGAGAAAAACTCTCAGCTAATTTTCTGGCCTATTTATTAAACAGTATTAATTGACTTGATTAAATTATATTGAGAGTCGCACTTCTTTGAGATGTGACTTCTGAAATTTCACAGGGCAGCAACAAGCCAGTCTTAAGGTTTTTGACTGTTGGGTGTCATAAACTTAAAATAATGTCAAAGACACCTTTACAAAGAAAAAAAGAAAACTTTGACCCTTATTTAATACTTTAAAGGACAGTGTTTTGAGTAAAAGTGAGCTATGCTTGCTTAATGGCCTGGTGAGATTGATTCTCCCTTCCAATTGCCGTTTCAGTTATCCGGGGATGTTGCATGGTAGGGAGGACAGAACTCAATTCTCAGTAGTCTCTTACATTCCAGCTTTGTAAGGCATGGTTGGATCTTAAGCTTTGCGGCATCTGTGGGCCTGAGTGCAAGGTGTGCGTGTGTGTGCATGTGTTCACAAACGTGTGCGGCTACACCCCAGGGTGTGTGAGCAAGGGAAGTCCTACTAGTTCCCCAGCCTGGCATCCGGAGTGGGCTCTGGCTGGCCCTGCTGCTGTCTGGGTCTCCTTCCTCTCACTTCCCGGTGCTGGCGTTGGCCTCCTCCTCTTTCTTCACCTGAGCCTCTTTCCCAAAGAACATTAGATCCTAAAAGAACCTAAGGTAAAGGAATATACTTCTGCCATGGAATGGAGTCAGCTCTACTTACAACCCACAGCCCAGACTCTTGGTAACATTGTTCTTCGAATTGCATTTCTGGATAACCAAGGGTCAACCCGGAGCCTCTTTTCTATTTTTGATTCCTTTCTTGCTGTAGTAGGCAACGTCTATGCAGCGTTTCTTGGTACAGAGAAAAGAACAGATCCGGGTTTCCAATTTAGACTCCTCCAGGCTGTGTGTCTTCAGTCTAATCACCCCTCCACTCTGGTCCTCACTTCCCTCACCTCTAGTAATAAAGGAAATGGAGTAATCAGAGCTTCTCCAAGTTCTCCATCTAAACACTCCTCAGCAGAGGGGGCCAGCTGGTTGGCAAATTGGGGGCAGAACACTAAAGAAATAGCCCAAAGTAACCTATCTGTAGTGTAAAACTCTGAAGTCTCCTGTTTTGGCTTTGAAATTCATGCTTCTGCATTCTCTTACATAACATATATGCATTTGTCTTAATATAAAAACATCGTTTTGATCGACTTGCCAGTTAAGTGACTTGCCTTTTCCCAAGAATCTTGTAGTGAAGTTGAAGTGTTCCTTGGCCACCCTACAGCTTTGGGAGGCCCCAGCCCATGGCTGAGGGCTCAAGGGTAAGCATAGCCCAGTGCAAGAAATGCAAGGCCAGCTGCTCGTCAAGATTCTGTTCAGCTTGGCCATTCTAGGATCGTGTGGTCCTCATTCTGGGGGTCAGTGTCCACTGAGTGACATACGTGAAGATGGAGAAGGGGTAGGCAACTGGGCCCAGTGGGCCCTGACCCCTGGGTGCTCCTGATATCCTGTAAGTAAAATCTCCTTCTATCCCTGGCCAGGTGGGAATTCCATGGAGCCCGGCCATGTGTGACCTGCCCCCTGGGGCCCCAAGATGCTAAGGGAGGTGGGGTCCTGACAGGAAAGGAGCCTTCAGTGGAGGGAAGAGGGAGTGAAGGAAGGAGGATGAGGCCTCCAAGGACAGGCCAAAGAAACATTTTCAGCTTACCTGGAGAAGAAGGCTTAAGGCACACATTCAATCAGGCCTTGGGACTTCTACAGGTGTGTTGGGGAGGGGAAGCTTTCACCAAAAATTTAGCCAACCCAAGCCAATAGGAGAGAGATTGCAGGAGGCAACTGGGTGCCCAAAAAAAGGAAGAGAACTTCCTAACTCTGGAGTTGTCCTAAAGAGGAACGAGGTCCCTTGTGAAGGAGTGAGCTCTCAATCAGCACAAGAGTTCAACGCTGCCTCAAGAATGTTGGAGACCGGGCGCAGTGGCCCAGGCCTGTAATCCCAGCACTTTGGGAGGTTGAGGAGGAAGGATTGGATTGCTTGAGGCCAGGAGTTTGAGGTTCCAGTGACCTGTGATCACACCACTGTACTCTAGTTGGGGTGACAGAGCGATATACCCTGTGTCAACAAAAAAAGAATACTGGAGAGGAGACTCTCTAGGGTTCCTTCCATCTAATTTGTGAAAAGGTGAATACATATCTGCCATATGACCGTGGAAGAAGAACCATGCCAGAAGGAGTGGGTGACAAGTGAAAGAGAAGTACTGGGCAGGTTCACAAAACTCAGCTTGGTGGCCCAGGACTGCTGACCCCATTCTCCCTAAACCAGTCACCTGCAGCAAGTTGGGGCCGGAGAAGGGGACTCCATAGAAAAGCCATGGTTCTTATTTAGAGCCCCCAAACATGTGACAAGAGAGCAGTAATGACCCAACGGGAAATAAGACCCTCCTCTCAGGCCTTTATCTGACCCAGAATCTGCCCCTTCGTGAAGGACAGAGCCCTTTACAGACCCCACTCCTCCTTTCCTGGGGCCTGGATAGCTTTTCCTCCCCGAGGGACCTCTGAGCTCACTGCAGAACAGGCAACCAGCACGTAAGGGGCGCTTCCAGAACAAGGCATAGCCGGGTGCCCTGTACGTGGCCTTTCCCCTCTGAGAGCGGGCGAAGTTGGGACTTCATAAGGGCAGCAGGATCAGTCCCCCAGCTGGAAGCATGAGCTGGCGGGGATGGGGGGCCCTACAGAAGGGAAGTGCCAGGCAACACTCATGTCAAGGGACCTCCAGGGACCTGGGACATCCTGGGACAAATTCCAGAATGAAGAGGTTTGTATCCAGTAAATTTCCCTCCCCAACTCCCCTGTGTCCTCCTTTTCTCTGCTCCTAAGTCCCTCTTCCTAACACAACTATCCCTCCGGGTGTAGACACCCTTTCTCTCTGTCCTCCCCTCTGTCCAAACCTGCCCTGAAAGGAGTCACCAAATGTGAACGTGATTCAATGGCTCCCTCTCCTGGCCTTTGCCGCTCTGCTCCTCGTTCAAGGTGGAAAGAAAGACCCCTTGGCAAAGCACTGTCAGATTGCCAGCAGCAGACAAGCCTGGTTTCTCTGGGCAGAGAAGCCTGGAAATTGCACCCTTGAACAGTTACTGGCCTCGCAGCTCCCGCCCATCCCTCCCTCATCCCACTTCCTGGCTCAGAAAGGGATGGGGAATGCGGGACCTTTCGCTCCTTTCGGGTTTGAAGGCTGAGGACTGAGTCAGACAGGCATTTCCATAAATTGATGGGAGGAGGATTCCCTGGGGAGATCCTGCTCCTTTTCCCTCCTTGGCACACCCTGGGCAGGGGCTGCTATGACCTTGAGTGGCAGTGCCCACGTGGCCTAAACCAAAACATATGGGTCCAGAAAGGGCCTGACATATAAAAACAAAACATCTCAAATTTGCCCTGGAAAACCTGGAACCTGATCACATTATCTGCAGCCAGACACACACACACACACACACACACACACAAACACACACACTCAGTCACCGGACAAATGGTGCATAGGCTGATGTCATCTCTCCTTGTAACAATAGGAGACACGACAGTGCATGAGCAAGACCCGGCAAAGCCATTTTCCCCACAGGGTCACCCTGCTGGAATATGTATAATGCACACTCACATTTTCATCCTTGCACTCCCCTCTTTAACCATGAACTCTGACCCTGACAACAAAAACAAAAGAATAAACAAATAGGTTTCCAGAATAAGGAAGGTAGAGTGAATTAGATCATTTTCCCATGTTCCTCTCACAATTAATAAATGAAGTACAAACCCTCTGAGTAACACAGGTGCCTTATGTCTTCTTGGAGACCCTTGCTTCCATGAGTCATCTGGTTTCAGCCCCAGGAGGCATGTATCAGCATCCCTATTCGTATCAGTCGGAGTTCTTTGTCAAACACCGGAAGCCACTTCAGTTAGCTTAAGTAGAAAAGGCATTTACTACAGGAAATTAAGTCTCTTTCAGAATTTTCACAAAAGCCAGAAGAAAGTCAGGCCGGCAGAGCCACCAAGATCAGTTGTCCAGGTTGCATACTGCACAACACCGTTACATTTAGAGGTGCCATTCACGCCCTAGACAGATTGGTACATTTGTGTACTAAACAATTTTCCAGCAGAGGGCAGTAAAGCATCTTGAAGGGATGCCTAATTGTCTAATTTGCACAAAGTCACCAAGTGGACTAGGGGTAGCACACGGCCTGGAAACGAGGAAGCCCAGAACCACCCAAGCCACACTGTGTCAGATCGTTGCACCTCAGGCCCCAGGCACGGGGACTCTGTCTTGTGGCCCTCCTCTCCACCAGTGTCTCCTGGGAAAATCAGTGACACACTCTGCACTCCCTCACACTGCTCCCCGCAGCGTGAAGTCTAATGCTGGCGCATCTGATTGGAAGAGCCCAAGACCCATGCCCCTGCCTGATCGCAGCTGCCTGGAAAAGCAAGCGCCTGGCTCCGCTGGCCTGAGAAGGAAAGATTCATGATGTCAGTTCTCCAACAGAAGAAGAGTTTCATTAATGCTGAGTGGCCTCAAAACGTGATATGCCCATGCTGTATTCTGCAGATGAGAGGCCTGAAGCTCCAAGTGGCAAAATGGTGAGGATAAGGCCACCAGGCAAGCTCTAGCAGAGCCGGGACTGGAACCCAGAGCCACTAACCCCCTGACCACGGTGCCGCCCTGCACACTTTGAAGTGGCGGGCCAGAATGAGGCCCACTGTTCCCAGTGGGAACAGAAGTTATTTAGACAAAGCACATTCCAGCGGTCTTCCTCCTGATACCTCAGCCCTTTACAGGTATTGGTAAATATTCCTTCACAGTGTCACCCACCCCAAGTCAAGGGAACACTGCCTTCCTAACTGTAAGCGCTAGTCAGCGTGGTTCCCTCTCTCCCTCAGCAGCAAGTACAGCCATAGAGGCTTTCTCGTCACATTCGGAGCCCGGGATGCCTTTAATCCACACCTCCCTGCTGTTGCTGAGTAGTCGGCTCTGTGCTGAACCTCCCTTCCCAAAATGGGGTTTCTGAATTCAATCAGCACTGCAGAGTCGGGTGTGTCTTGTAATTAAAATTTTTTTTATTCTGCCATTTCAACATCCTTCCCATAGGAGCCACACTTGGAAATGCAAAAGTGCATTTTCATTTCCAAATGGCTGGGACTCCCAAGCAGGGGGCCTTTGTGGGGGTAGCATGGACATAGCAAAGTGTGCCACTGTGGACCCCCAGGGAACACAAGGGTTCACTGCTGGACATCCTCCTCCAGACCGAGAGCTCCTGTCAGCTGGAAAGTATTTGGGAGGCTCCCACCCTCCCAGTCTCAGTTCATGTTTAGCCTTCCACCATGGGGGGCGCTGGCAGACTGACCCAGTGCTTCTGTCAGGGTAAGAGTCCCAGTGTGACCCAGTGTTCTGGCTTAGCCTCTTCTTCACTCACAAAAAGGATGTGACAACACCTATCTGGAAAGCCCCTGTGGGGTTTGGGTGGGACATGCCCAACACTGGCCCTTCCTGCTAGTGTGGGTGTCTTTTCCTTCTTAACATCAATAACATTTAAAGTAATTATACCTATTGATCTTTCCTTCCCCTTTTCCTTTGCTTTTCTTGTATTCTTAAAATGGAAAAAAGAAGAAAGGGAGAGAGGGGAGGAAAGAGAAGGGAGGGGAGGAAGGGAGTCAGGTTAGAAGGGAGTAAAGGAGGGAGAGGAGGAGGGAGAGGAGGAAGAGAAGGGGTAGAAAGGAAGATCAGTTAAAGGAGGAGAGGAGGAGGAGGAGGAATCAGTTAGGAGAGGAGGAGGAAGGGAGGGGGTAAATTGAGGAAGAGAGGAGGAGGAGGGAGGTTTAAGGAGGAAAGAGGGCAGGAGGAATTGATTGAAGGAGAGAGGAAGGAGGAAGATTAAGTTAAGAGGAGAGGAGAGGAGGAGGGGATCAGATAGAAGGAGAGAGGAGGCGGAGAGGAGAGGGAGGAGGAGAGGAGGAGAGATGGGAGAGATGGGGGAGAGGAGACAGGGAGATGATTAGGGGAGGAGAGGGCGAGGAGGGGGGAAGAGGGGAGTCAGGTTAGAGGGGAGGAGGGGAGTCAGGTTAGAAGGGAGGAGAGGAGGGAGGGGAGGAGGGGAGTCAGGTTAGAAGGGAGGAGAGGAGGGGCAGGAGGGAAGTTGAGTTGAAGGGAGGAGAGGAGGGAGGGGAGGAGGGGAGTTGGGGTAGAAGGGAGGACAGGAGGGAGGGGAGGAGGGAGCCTCTTCCCCAGATCCTGCTCCTGAGGGCAGACTGCTACTGGAGTCTTCAACCTTAAGCTGAGGCACAGACAAGGGTGGCTGTTTGCTGGGGATGTATAGGACGAAGCCAAGGGTGGGGAGAGAAGATGGTGGCTGCAGGCTAAGAGCTGTAGACTGGCGCTGCCCCCCATCCCCATGATGACTTTCTGGCTTAGAATTCAGAAGACCCTGAAGATTGGAACTAGAACCTGGCTTTCCAGGTCTTTCTGAAGGTCAGCTTGCCAAGGTAGGAGGATAGAACACAGTTTAATGAACAGCTTGTTAGCTTGGCTTGTATGTTTAAATATGTAGCCATGTGATATGTGGACCTCTGGTATTCTTGCTCAGGCCCTGCAAGTGTTGGTGAAGGACTGACACTGGGAACCAGGCCCTGGAGGTTCCGTAAGTTCTATTTAGGAAAGATGTGATGTGTGGAAGTCTGGATGGAGGAGGGGTGGGCTGGAGGCTGTATTTGCATTTTGACTTCATGTGATTAAAGGAGCTGACCTCTGTAGGGAGCCAGCAAGAAGTGTCCTCATCTTCCCACCACTTCCCTTCACCCCACTCTGCTGGATCTCCCTTCTCCAACTGTCTACACTTCTAGAGGATTCCATACCTTTTCAGGTCACTCACATGCAGGTATAAGAAAAGCTTCACTTTCAGTTACTTAAATAGCTCGGCCCAGTCTAATATCAAAGATTCCATCTCTCCCCCATCACCACATTCCCACTCTACGCTCCTTCGTGCAGCTCAGGCCGGAAGCAGGCTCAGGCAGGTGCAGTGAGGACAGATGTGAGGTCTCCTTCCACTCTACACCACGTCCTTGTACACGCAGGCTGTTCTGGGGACCAGCAGAGAGGAGGGATTCAGGAGAAGGACGAGGTCACACCTGCAGGTGGGCAGGGCCATCTTAGGGGCAGGTGTCCAAACACTGGTTTGTTCCCTCCCTGGTGGGACCCCCAACCCTACACTGTCCCCTCAGGCTGATTTCCTACAACACCTGTGGAATCCGCATAAACCAACCTGGGTCCTGATGTCAATTACATGGGGGAGGATGGTCAAGCCCCTCCCTGTGACCCTGGGAGCTGCACTAAACATCCTCTTGCCTGAAGGTGGGTCTCATCAATTGTATAACTAGTCCTGGGCCCCAACATTGGTCCCTCCTTGAATGGGGACCTACGACAGAAGAGACGCTTGTGCCCTACAGACAAGTTTCTGCAGGCTCCACTGTGTAACCTGCTGGAAACTGAGATGCACTGACCTTTAAAATGCCTTTCCCTGGGGCAAGTCTGTAGGTCCTGGGGAAATTTAATTACAGTCTCCAACTTTATTTGATTTGGACATCAAAGACAAGCGACTCTCTAATCTTTATAGCGAGACATACATAACAAAGAGAGCCCAGCAAAAGCACTACATGCAAAGACTTGTAGAGGGTATTAATTCTTCCAATGCATCGGCCAAGGCTCTTGTATACAAGTGAGGAGAGACCAACTCTTAAGCACAAAGGGGATTCCTTTAAAGGATACTGTAGCTCAAAAGACTGACAGGAAGTTGGAGAGCCAGCCTCAGGAAGCAGGCAGTGACTGAAAGAGGCAGGACAGGCTGGGCACAGTGGCTCACGCCTGTAATCCCAGCACTTTGGGAGGCTGAAGCAGGAGGATCACTGGAGCCCAAGAGTTCAAGATCAGCCTGACAATATAGTGAGACCCCATCTCTACCAAAAAGTTAAAAATTAGCATGCACCTGTAGTCCCAGCTACTTAGGAGGCTAAGGTGGGAAGATTACTTGAGCTCAGGAGGTGGAAGGTGCAGTGAGCCAAGATCATGCCACTGCACTTCAGCCTGGGCAAGACAGCAAGACCCTATCTCAAAAAAAAAAAAAAAAAAAAAAAACAGAGGCAGAATATCAATAAAATGGGTCAAGGTGTTGGCCCAAGAATAGCCTTGCTAGGGGGCTGCCCCAGCACCAACACCAGCAACACTAGAAGCATGACTATTGTGTCATCTGCACTACTCTCTCCAGATGCAAAGTTCCAGATAGGGGCATCCTAATGGCCAGGGCCAAGACACAGGTACCCCAACTTTAGCTGCCAAGAGACTGGAAAAGGATGTTCCTGATCCTCTTAGCTTCTGCCTCACACTAGTACCCACTTAATGGATGTATCTTCACAAACAGAAGTATGAACGAATGAATTCAGGATAACCCAAAAGTGACACAGCTTGAGTATACTGTTTGATGTATACAGTTTGGAGTATACGGTGTGCTTTACCTAAGAAAAATGGTCACATCCCATCACTGTCATCCTTTCATATGAGAAAGAGACATCATTACAGCTTCTAATGCCAATAACAGGATCTAACCATTGGTTTAGAGTTTCATATTTCAAAGCCTCTTATTATGATTTGGGGATTTTGAAAATTCCTCAATCATCTATTATTTTCAATCCCTTTTTATCATTGCTAAGGATAGACTGATGGGGTTACCAGAAATTAGGAGGCTGGTTTCCAAGCCTTCCCCTGCCACTGATCATTTGTGCAACCCTGAGAAAGTTACCTCGACTCTCCAAGCCTGCACTTTATGATCTGGAAAATGAGGGAGTGGACAAGATGATCTCCAAGATTTCTTTCCACTCCCACACTGCAAGATTCCATGCTTCTGCTTGCATTTGAAAGAAGCTAATTTCCCAATCAAAGGCCATCCTCATCTCTTTCCAGAATTGAAGTTGCTCAATAGGCAGGATGGGCAGGATCCAAGGTTGCTTGATGTAAACATTGTTGAGAATGACTGTACTCCAGGACCAAAATAACCCACCGGAAAGGCCATTCAAGCCATATTACCAAACAGCACACAGATCTGTTTCCACTTTTGTCTTTGCTGTATAGGGGAGCTTGCTAAATATTCTTTTCTGTCACGTGCACACATGCATGCTTGCAGACACGCACGCATACACCTGCATCATTATCACTGAGGCTTGGAGTTGCATCTGCGGTGCTCTGGGTAAAAAGCTTTCTTTTTCATGGATTTTGCCTTACTTGCAGATACAGAACAAGTTTGTGGGCTTTCTTTCAGTTTCCACTTCATTTTTTACTTTGTTCTCCACATTGGATAGATTATCTGTCTGCAGACGTGTCCAGTTCACGTCCATATGATGAATAGAATCTGGCTAGGAATGTCCAAATACTGGGTTTCTCTAGGGTGACCATCCTCTCCACACTCAACTTCCTACTGAAGAGGTGGGAAAGAGGAGAAATGAGGGTGAGAGTGCAGTCTGATGGAAAGTGCCTTTGAAGTGAACACTTGAGAGGCCTAAGTAGATATATGTGCCTGGTTCCAAGTTTTGCCTAAAGATAAATTAAATCTCCATGACCAGACACAATGTTGTACCTTGATTTATGAAGCAAGGCAGCTTCCCAGAAGGCCTGAGGGTGCTGTGGAGATGGTGATGCAGAGGAGTGTGGCTGGGCAATGAGCAGACAATAGGTCTGGGATGTGTGAGCCTGGCGAGTGACCCCAGTGTCTCCTCTCAGGACCACTCTCCCGCCAAGTCCAGAAACAGAATTCCTAGCAAGAAAACATAAGCTCACAAAGCACACATACTGCTTTATGTAAAATACACAGACCTTTATCACATTAGTAACTGGAAAGCCTCCCTTACAAGTATTTTTTATTTATTTATTTATTATTTTTATTTTATTTTATTTTATTTATTTATTTATTTTGAGACAGAGTCTCGCTCTGTCACCCAGGCTGGAGTGCAGTGGCACGATCTCGGCTCACTGCAAGCTCTGCTTCCCGGGTTCAAGCAATTCTCTTGCCTCAGCCTCCCAAGTAGCTGGGACTACAGGCGCGTGCCACCATGCCTGGCTAATTTTTTGTATTTTTAGTAGAGATGGGGTTTCACCGTGTTAACCAGGATGGTCTTGAACTCCTGACCTCAGGTGATTTGTCCACCCCGGCCTCCCAAAGTGCTGGGATTACAGGCGTGAGCCACCACACCCAGCCAGTATTTTTATTTTTCAGAGACAAAGTCTCACTTGTTTGCCCAGGCTGGAGGGCAATGGCAAGGTCATCGCTCACTGCAGCCTTGAACTTCTGGGTTCAAGCAATCCTGCCACCTCAGTCTCTCAAGAAGCTGGGATTACAGGTATATGCTACCACACTGAGCAAATTTAAAATGTAATTTTTTTAGAGACAAGGTCTCACTGTGTTGCCTAGGCTGGTCTTGAACTCCTGGCCTCAAGCAATCCTCCTGCCTCAGCTTCCCAAAGTGCTGGGATTATAGGTGTAAGTCACCACATCTGGCCTCCTTACAAGTATTTTTTAATCAATCCCACACCACAGTGTTCTGAGGCTAAGATGCTCTGAGACTGGCCCTCATAGCAGCTGGAAGGTGGGAGATGCGGCATCCTCAGATGTACCTGGAGTAGGACTAGGAGAGAAGGATCAAGCAAAAAGCATGGTTGTGGTGGCAGGGGCAAGGGACAGAAAAAAGGAATGGCAAGGTAATCCAGTCACTCACAAGTGAAGGGAAACAAAAGCAACCTGTCAACCTGCCAAGTGGGTATATACGCTTCAACAGCTACAAAAAAGTAAGATTTAAATGACTGAGTCAGTTTTTCAGTATCCATGATGTCTAAGAATTCATCAGGGATCTTTCCTTATGTGGAATTTCATGGAAAATTTCCACTGTATGTCCCCAGCCTTTGACCCATTTCGGATCACTTAAATGTAATGGAGCCGAAGATTCCACTTCCATCAATTGCCGGTTAGGATATCTTGGACCAACTTTTCCATTGAAATCATTTAGAAATTCTGGAAAAAAATAATTTTTAAAAAACAATACTGCTTGAAGGCATCAGAAAGCAATTGAGGAAGCAAGAATTTGTGGGGAAAAATCCAGAAGTAAGCCAAGAAAGGTGAGCCAGAAATGTGGGACCACTTTTCCCCTTGACTGATGGGGAGCCAGCAATTTGGGACCAAATTCCCCTAGCTGACTTGCCAAGAGACTGAGAAACTGAGCAGAGCATCTCACAGTCTCAAGAGGCTCAGGACATACACGCGAAGTTCAGAGACAATTTAAGAGGATAGCTCTCGGCCAGGCGTGGTGGCTCACACCTGTAATCCCAGCATTTTGGGAAGCCGAGGCGGCTGGATCACTTGAGGCCAGGAGTTCAAGACCAGCCTGACCAACATGGTAAAACCCCATTTCTACTAAAAAATACAAAAATTAGGCAGGCATGGTGGTGCGTGCCTACAGTCTCAGCTACTCGGGAGGCTAAGGCAGGAGAATCTCTTGAACCCCGGAGGCAGAGGTTGCAATGAGCTGAGATTGTGCCACTGCACTCCAGCCTGGGCAACAGAGCGAGACTCTGTCTTGGGGAAAAAAAAAAAAAAAGATAGGTCTTGATTTTAAAAACCCAGGCTTTTGGTTGACATACAAAACAGCTACACCCTAGTGGTATGAGTGAAGAGAAAATAGGTCAGTACTCATGATGACCAAAGTCATACTGAATCCTGAATGAATTAGGGTGAATTGCTCTTAGCCTCAGGCTAGCAGGAAGTAAAAGCAAATCTTCTCTGAAGGAACATAGCATTGTTCAGAATTTCAAATTGATTTCTGCTATTTTTCATATATGACATCCAGCAAAACCAACAAGGCTTGCCAAAAGACAAGATCCAAACAAAAGCCAAGAGAAAAAATAAATAACAGAAATGAACTCACAGTAACTATGTGAGATGACAGATAAGTTAATTTGCTTCACTATAATAATCATTTTACTATCTATATATATGCCATAACATCATGTTGCAAACCTCAAATATACACAGAGAAAATTTGTTTTAAAAATAATAAAAATTTTAAAAAGAAAAGAAGTTCACAAAATACACAAATTTGAAAATTACTAGAAACAGATTTTAAAATAACCATAATAGATAAATCCATGGAGTTAAATGATAAGATAAAGAATTCTGGCGAAAACTAGAAAGTATATTAAAAAAACTAAATGTTAAATTTGTAACTAAAACCACAATATATGAAATTAAGAATTCGATGGCCGTGTTTATAAACAAATTACATTCAGTTGAAGACAGGATTAGTGAACTGGAAGATGGAAGAAAATTTCCAACTGAAGGACAGAATCAAAAGGATAGAAAATGAAGAAAAGAGCAGAAGAAACAAAAAATATATGATTAAAAGGTATTATACATATAACAGGTGTCCCAGAAGGAGAAGAGAAAGAGAATAGGACAGAAGTAAATTTTAAGGGATAAACATTGGGAATTGCCTAAAAATAATTAAAGAAATCAAATTATAGATTAACAAGCTCTGGGTACCCCAAGAAGGATAAATACACACACACACACACACACACACACACACACACACACACACACACCCCTAGGCATATCAGACCAAAACTGCTGAAAACCCAACCAAAGACAAGGACAAATCCTAAAAACATCTAGGGAAAAAAGACATGTCTTAAAAGAAGCAACCATAAGATAGACAGCTGACTTCTCCACAGAAATAAAGCAGCCAAAAGTCAACAGACTAGTATTTTCATAATGCTGTAAGAATATAACAACCAACTTAGAATTCTATACTCCGTAAAATATCTTTCAAAAATGAATCTGAGATTAATTCATCATTTAGACACCAAAAATCAGAGGTAATTTGTCACCAGTAGAACCAAATTAGGAAATGCTAAAGGGAGATGAAAATGATCCCAGATGGAATCACAGACATGCAGGAAAAAGTAGGGAGACCCAGAAAAATTATATATATAGGTAAATCTAAATGAATGTTGGCAATATGAAATAATGCAATAACACTTTCTAATGTGTTTTAAAATATAAATTAAAATATGCCACGATACACAAAAACAGAAGAATAAAGAGAATTAAAGTGTTCTAAGATCCTGGGCATGGTGAAAGTACCAATTTATATTAGACTTGTGGATGCATGTTTTTATCTCTAAGAAAACCAATCAAAATAGTTGAATAATGCATAATTAACAAACTACTAATGGAGAAAATGGAATAACAACAACAACAAAAACCCAAAGACAGCAATAGACTTACAGTAGGAATGAAGGGCTTTAAACTAAAATAAGGTCAGTTACAGAAAATCTGTAAAGTTAGGATTTTTGCACATTTAAGTCTTGGCAAGTAAATGTTGACTCTCATCTTTCACACCAGTAAACAGGGAATTGTATTACAGTGTGATAAGTACAATATGGGCAAATTTAGGAGGAGTTTTTCTATCAGATATCAAAATTTACCAAGCTACAATAGTGAAGTCATTGTATTATTGGTACACAGATAGACAAATAGACCAGTAGAACAGAATAGACAATCTAGAAACAGACACATAGGTACAGTTGATTGATAATAAAAGGTGCACTACAGAGTGGGAAAAACATTGTCTTTTCGGTATCTGGAGTTGGGTAAACTGGATATCCATGTGAAAAAAATGTGAAACTTGACCCTATCTCACACCATACATAAAAACCAATTCCAAGTGAATTGTAGATTTAAATGTGAAAGACAAAACAATAAAGCTCCTACAAGAGAATACTTTCATGGCCTTGGTGTAGGGAAAGGTTTTTAAAAATTTCCGGTAAATGCTTCGACCATGGAGGAAAAGATAGATTAACTGAATTGTATTAAAATGAGAAACTTCTGTTGATAAAAAGACATCATTAAGAAAGTGATGTCATGGAGCAGAAGAGAAGAAAGAGAAGTAAAAGAGAAGGCCACGGAGCAGAAGATGTTTACTACACCCAAAAGAGACAAAGGGCTTGTATCCAGAATGTTAAAATAACATTCCTAATCCCATTAGGAAAATGAATGAGAGTCTTGAACAGGCACCACACAAAAAAGAATACCAAGATGGCCAATAAACATAGGAAAAAGTGGTCAACTCTTTCAGTCATCAGAGTAACACAGATTAAAACCACAATGAAATGACACTGCACCAACACCAGAATAGCTAAAAATTTTAAAGCTGACAATACTAAGTGTTCAAAACAGTATGGAGCAATTGCAACTTTCATAGACTGTTGACGAGAACATAAATCAATACAATCACTTTGGAAAACTGTTTGTCAGTACCAACTGATGTCAAACATATGTGAACCTTGTGACCCCACAATTCGACTCCTAGCTATATGCCCAAGAGAAATATATCCATATGTTCATCAAAATACAATTATAGAAATATTTATAAGCAGCATTATTCATAACTGCCAAAAACTGGAAACAGTGCAATGGCAAAATAGATACATAAATGGTGATAAGCACAAGAGGGGAAGAAAGAATGAAAGAAACAATGGAAGGAAGGAAGGAAGGAAGGAAGGAAGGAAGGAAGGAAGGAAGGGAGGGAGGGAGGGAGGGAGGGAGGGAGGGAAAGCGCTAGAGGGAGGAAGAGAGGGAGAGAAACAAGCAAATAAGCTAGCTCTGCCCTAGAAAATAATTTCACCAACGTTTCCGTGACATTCAAGAAAACAACTGGGACTTGGAAACAATTAAAAATAAATAAACAAAAGTATGCCACTAGATTCTAAAGTCAGTGGTGTGGGAAGCAGAGGTTATCAGTGTTCAGAGGAGAGAAGACTCCCACAGAATAGGGCTGTCAGGAATGAGCTCAGGCAGGAAGGGGCTCAGAGGGCCCAGGATCCTGAGAGGGGTTTAGTAAGGTTGGTACTGAGCCCTGCAGATTCCAACTCTAACATTACAGAAAGTCTCCTCCTCTCCACACCCATGCTCCTGCCCCAGTCACACCCTTGTTAGCTAACTTGGACCATAGCAGAAACCTTCCCCCTCTAGATTCCCAGCCTCCTTCCCACCTTGCATCTGTAAACCTTGACTTCAATGGAAACCAGAGTGATATTTTCAAACTGTCACCCAGATGCTGTCACCTGCGTGCTTCCTCCCTGCCTACAGGAAACAGTTCAATCTCCTGGGGGCCAAGGCACTTCAGTGAGGCCTCTGCTCTTGCCTGTCAGCCCCCGCCCAGGCTCTTATTGGCCCCTGGCCTCCCCTCCCACCTGCCAGACTGAAATTCCCTTCCCACTCTGCTCCATCTGCTGACGTCGCCCCACATTTGAGGGCTCCATCCAGCAACACCTCCTGGGTAAACCCTTCCTGACCTCCCAAGGAATAGGGACAACTCCCTTCCTCCGATCCCCTTGGGGCCCCCTGCCTACACCTATGTGACCTGATCACAAGCCTGTCTTCCCCACCAGACCTGGGCTCCATGGGATCATTCCAATTCTCTGCAGACTGACACAGGGTCTGGCCCCAAAGAAGAGCTCCATACACACTGAGTTAACAATCAATGCTATCTTGTACTTTCTAAGTGCACTTTCCCCTTGCAAGTTGCTTTTATGCATGATTTCATCTGATTCTCAGAATAAACCCCCCAAATTATCTCCATTCACCAGGTGCGGAAGCTGAGGCTTAGATACATGGAAGGTGTGGTCCAGGCCCATCTGGGATGGGGTACAAGAACTCCCGCCTGCCCAGAACATTGCCCTGAGGACAGTGGCTTCTCTCTTCCAGGTAGCTCCTTTAAAAGCCACTAGGATAGACTGAGACTCCAATTCTAAAGCAGTTCAGTGAGTCCTCCACAAAAGATTTCCAGAAGTCATTCCCAAACATTCACCGTGGCCTTTCCACCACATCTACCACATCCTCCCTGAGCCAGCTCTTCCCCTTCCAGTGAGAGCTTCCCTCACTGCCCTGAGTGACCCCACTGATCTGCATGGGCCCAAGCTCAGGGCAATGGGCACCAACACCAAGCCTGCAAGAAACCTACCCTCTGTGCCTCAATAGGCCATCTGCCCGGCTTCCATCAGATCCTGCCTGGCTTCCTTCACGACCTGGCCTGGGATGCTAACTATGGTGACGTGAAAGGAACATTTCAGCCAGGAAAGCAGGCTGCACAACCACAGTGCACAGGAACATTTCAGCCAGGAAAGCAGGCTGCACAACCACAGTGCACTTTCACCCTGGCAGTGCAGGGATTTGTTGCTGTGTCCCTCCTGTCCCCACTATCTCTCCCTAAAACCTCTCCCCATGCCCCTGACCTTCTTTAACCTTGGAAGGACCAAGATGGAGACAGCAGCTGCAAGCTCACTTTGATGTCCCCATCCCACCTCCTCACACTGTCTGTTGCCTCCCCAGCCTTCACCCAACACACCTGCATTCCAGAGGCTTCAATGGCAAAGTTTATTGTCAAACCACCCTGGTCTCCTACTGAGCGGAGCCAGCTCCTGACAAGGACCTTGTTCCCAGGACCCCTAGAAGCCAGGACCTTGCTGCAATTTCAGGATATTGAAACATGTATCCAGGACAGCCTCAGCACAGAGGACTGAGGCCCCCGCCCAAGCCCCATACTTTTGAGGACTCCACTCGGGCCCTCCTCCTGCTGTCTCTCTCCCCACGGGTCAGGAGTCCGCAAGGCAGGGTTGGCAGATAAAATACAGGATGCCCAATTAAATTTGAATTTCAGATAAACAATAAATAATTTGGGGGTATAAGTATACATTTGGGACATACTTCTATTAAAATATTATTTGTTGATTATTGATATGGTTTGGCTGTGTCCCCACCCAAATCTCATCTTGAATTCCCACATGTTGTGGGAGGGGCCTGACTGGAGGTAATTGAATCATGGGGGCAGGACTTTTGCGTGCTGTTCTTGTGATAGCCAGTAAGTATCACCAGATCTGATGGTTTTAAAAAGAAGCGTTCCCCTGTACAAACTCTCTCTGTCTGCTGCCATTCATGTAAGACGTAACTTGCTCCTCCTTGCCTTCTGCCATGATTGTGAGGCTTCCCCAGCCATGTGGAGACGTAAGTCCATTAAACCTGTTTCTTTTGTAAATTGCCCTGTCTTGGGTATGTCTTATCAGCAACGTGAAAACAGACTAATGCAGTTATCTAAAATTCAAATTTAAATGGGTGTCCTGTGTTTTAATTCAGCAGTCCCCAACTTTTTTTGGCACCATGGGCCAGTTTCACGGAAGACAATTTTTCCACAGACAGGGGCAGGGGTTCAATTTCAGGATGCAACTGTTCTGCCTCAGATCATCAAGCATTAATTAGATCCTCATAAGGAGCAGGCAACCTAGATCCCTCACATGCACAGTTCACAATAGGGTTCTCGCTCCTATGAAACTCTAATGCCTGATGATCTGACAGGAGGCAGAGCTCAGATAGTAATCCTCGTCCACCTGCTGTTCACCTCCTGCTATGCAGCCCACTTCCTAACAGGACATGGACCAGAATGGGTCCACACCCAGGGGTTGGGGACTCCTGTTTTAATTTACTTAATCTGGTAACCCTAGCACAAAGTCAAGGGACATGCCCACCTGGAGCTCATGCCCTCCCTTTCGGATGATGCTCCAGGTACCCGGGGCCCTGCCCAAAGGTCCTGGGGCCCACATGGACGAAGATTACTATCTGAGCTCTGCCTCCTGTCAGGGGCACACTTTAGGGCCTCTGCAGGTCCTCTTCCTGCAGCTGTCTGCTCTCACCAGTGTGCACACTACTGGGCCTGAGGATTAGCCTGGGGGTGTTTGGCTCTGGGGTGGGGATGGAGCTTGGGCTGCAGGCTGGGTGTCCATGCCTGCTCTGCAAGTTCCTTAGGGTGAAGTCAGAGCCTGGGCTGGGGAAAGGAAGGGGCAGACCACTGACCAGGGCTTCCATCTGTACTTCCGCCCAGCCTAGTAATGTTTCAGCAGGCCTGGTAGCAGGCACAAATGGCTCCTCCTGGAAGCCAAGCAAGGCAGTCCACACCTGTCACTCCTTACCCACTTCCCGCCTGCAGAAGTGTCCAGGTAGAGGAGTGGAGTCCCCTGAGGGAGCCTGTTTGCTGGCCAGGGTGGGACAGCGCTGTGGTCATGCCATTACTGGCTTCATTGTTCAGGAGTGTATCCCAGGCCAGGGTTGCAGGAAAACTGGTAGCCGATTGGAATTTAGTGGCTCTCCTATCAGGAAGCTGACAGGGCCCTGGCAACATCCCTGAGCCTCAGTTTCTTCAAGGGCAAAAGGGGAAGAGTTCCTACCTCTTGGATGGTTGTGAAAATTAGCATGATTCCATAAAACTATGGAGACAGTAAAAAGAGTTGGAAAGACGGAGTTGGAAAGACGGAGGGTTGAATTTCTGGAGCAGTGAAAATACTGTGTGATACCAGAATGACATGGCCTTACACATGTCATACCCATGGAGTGTAGAGCACCAAGGGTGAACCCTAAAGAAAACTGTGGACTTTGGGTGACCCTGATGTGGTAGTGTAGGTTCCCGATGGCAACCAATGCACGCCCTGGTCTGGAGGTCGAGAGTGGGGGAGGTTGTTCGGGGGTGGGTACAAGGGGTAAATGAAACTTTTTGTACTTTTGGCTCAATTTTATTGTAAACCTAAAATTGCTCGAAAAAAATAACGTCCATGAACTTTAAAAATGAGGTATGGTAAGGAACGGGATGAGTGCTTACACATAGTCATTTAACAGACATTTATTGAGTGCCTACGACGCGTCTGTATTTCTAGAGGACCACTAAGCGTGAAGCAGGTAGAGTGAGACTTAGGACCCCGGGAGAAAAACCGCCCCTGGAGGGCGCGCCACGGGTGTGCGGTGTAGACGCGGGCAGAGGAGGAGGTCCCGGCGCCGACCCCTGGAGCGCAGGCAGCAGCCGGGCGCGGCGGGACAAGTAAGCTGGGCAGGCCTGGCCGGCGGGGTGCGGGGAGAAGGCTCACAGACCGCCGCTAAACCTGAGTCCGAGCCCAGCTGCGAGGCGGAGGCCGGGGCACTGGAGGAGGAGCAGGGAGGAGCAAAGAGGAGCGGGGAGGAGCCGGGAGAGGCGGGGGAGGTTGCCCGGGGGCGCGCCGAACCCCCAGCCCTGGCTCCCGCCCCCGGCCCAGCGCCCCCTCGTGGCCGCCGCGCGCAGTGCGCCGCGCAGGGAACAAAGCCCGCGGCGGGGCGGGGTCGGCTCGGCGGCTGGGTCCGGGCACCGGGATTCTGGGAAGCCCAAAACAAAAGCAGCTGTGCTTCTAGGCACGCTGTTGGAGATTATTCCGAGGGGCGCAAGCTGGGAGGGAGTGAGACGCTGTGACACCCCCTCCCATTGGCAAAGGTTGCCTCCCCAGTACCCGAAAGCTCCATTCCGAGCTCTGGGCTGGCAGAGACCCGACTCCCGGTCGAGAGAGACTGGAGAGGGGAAGAGCACAGGGCTAGGGAGGGGAAGCTTCGGGTCACTCTACAAAGTCCCGCAGAATGGTGCTTGCGGAGAGCTCAGAGGGGATGGCCCCAGAAGCCCCACTCTAGGAGGCTGAGATGTGGACTGAAGTTAGCAGAGGGGCAGAAAAGCACACGGGGGAGCGTCTGGCCCACCAGGCTGGCGGACCTGCAGTCAGCTGGAGAGGGTCAGAACAAGGGGGTCTCTCTGCTCTGAGACCCCTCAGCACCCCTCACTCTGCTGGGTCCCATGGTCCCTGCCATCTCCTGCCCGCAGAGGCTACCTTTGCTCAGCACCACCCTCCTCATGGGCAGGGGAGGAGATGCCACTTTCCCCTATAAAATATCCCAGAGCTGCCTAAGGTGGCAAAGGAAGGAGACCCTGGTGAGGACAGGCCCTCAGTGCCTCCACTCCTGCTCCAGAGCCCTGGCCCGAAGCTGAGCATGGACCTCTGCCTGAACCCAGGTATTTGGCTGAAACCCGGCTGGAGCATCCACTAACACCTCAACGGGGGTCAAGAATGATGGGGGGAAACAGAGGCAGACCCTCCTGAATCCAGACCAAGTTTGTCCAACCCACGGCCTCTGGCCGCATGAGGCCCAGGATGGCTTTGAATGCGGCCCAACACAAATTCGTAAAATTTCTTGAAACACTATGAATGGTTTTTTTTGCGATTTTTTAAAAGTTATTCAGCTGTCGTTAGTCTTAGTGTATCTTATATGTGGCCTAAGACAATTCTTCTTCCACTGGGACCCAGGGAAGCCAAAAGATTGGACACCCCTGATCTAGACCCTCTGCATTTGCAGACACTGCCTGTCTGGTCAGTTCCATGGGCCCATTTATCTTTGTGCCACAGCCCACTTCCCAATGGGGGCCACAGCAGGTCCCCTTCCGCCTCCCAAGGCCAGTCCCAAGAAGGAGTCCAGAGAGTCTCCTAGGATTACCCACCTTTTTCCCAGAAACTGACACGCTGAGGGTGGCCTTGTAGAGTCCACCAGGACACTCACTTCAGCCCAGGGAACACACGGACTCGGCCAAATCAGTCAGGGATGTGGACTCATTCCTTCCACACAGTCCTTGGTGGTGGGGATCCGCTCTTCACCAACTCGCCCCTGCTCGTGATTCTACACGGGGCACCTGTGGCCAGCATTTCCATGGAGGATGCTGGTGGTGCACCCACTGTGGACAAGACACTGTGGGAGCACGTTACATCATCCTGTCCAGCCAAGTGGCTTCCCTCCAGCACAGGAGCCAACGTGTCTCTGGTCTCATCCTAAACCCAGGGCAGTTTCCCTCAATCCTGCCTCCTATCCCTGTTTCCACTTCTAACCTCAGACACGAGCTTCTTCCTCTGGTGGTGGTTTTCTCCAAATTATGACCCATACCTCATTATCTGCTGAGGCTGCAACTTGAAAGCTTTGGAGGCAGCACCAGCAGGGTGGGATTAACAGTTGATTAAATACAGGTGTTGTCATTTGCATTATTGCTGCAAACTCTTAGACATCAGGTCTTTGGTTAAGAAGTCATCTCCCTACACTTGTATATTGTTAGTGGGAATATAAATTAGTTCAGCCACTGTAAAAAGCAATTTGAACCAGGCACAGTGGCTCATGCCTGTAATCCCAGCACTTTGGGAGGCGGAGGTAGACGGATTGCCTGAGGTCAGGAGTTCGTGACCAGCCTGGCCAACACAGTGAAAACCTGTCTCTACTAAAAAAACAAACAAACAAACAAACAAAAAAAAAAACCAGAGCTGGGTGTGGTGGTGCACGCCTGTAGTCCCAGCTACTTGGGAGGCTGAGGCAGGGGGATTGCTTGAACCAGGAAGGTGGAGGTTGCAGTAAGCCAAGATCATGCCACTGCACTCCAGCCTGGGCAACAGAGCAAGACTAGGTCTCAAAAAAAAAAGCCATTTGGAGATTTTTCAAAGAACTTAGAACTACCATTCTACCCAACAATCCCCTTACTGGGTATATATCCAAATAAAATAAATCATTCTACCAAACAGATGCATGCGCTTACGTTCACCACAGCACTATTCACAAGAGCAAAGACATGGAATCAATCTAGGTGCCCATCAACAGTGGATTGGATAAAGAAAATGTGGTACATGGCCGGGCACGGTGGCTCATGCCTGTAATCCCAGCACTTTGGGAGGCCGAGGCGGGCAGATCACGAGGTCAGGAGATCGAGACCATCCTGGCTAACACAGTGAAACCCCGTCTCTACTACAAATACAAAAAATTAGCCGGGCGTAATGGTGGGTGCCTGTAGGCTCAGCTACCCGGGAGGCTGAGACAGGAGAATGGCATGAACCCAGGAGGCGGAACTTGCAGTGAGCCGAGATCACACCACTGCACTCCAGCCTGGGCGACAGAGCGAGACTCCGTCTCAAAACAAAAACAAAAAAAAAGAAAATGTGGTACATGTACAACCTTGGGATGCTAGGCAGCCATAAAAAAGAATGAAATCATGTCCTTTGCAGCAACATGGATGCAGCCAGAGACCATTATTCTAGGTGAGTTAACACAGGAAAAGAAAACCAAATACTTGTGTCCTCACTTATAAGTGGGAACTAAACACTGAGTACTCATAAAAATGACAATATATACTGGGTACTATTAGAGAGGACAGGGCAAGAAGGGGGCAGGGGTTGAAAAACCATTGGGCACTTTGCTCACTACCTGGGTGATGGGATCATTTGCATCCCAAAGCTCAGCATCATGCCATATACCCATGTAACAAACCTGGACATACACCCTCTGAATCTAAAGGTTGAAACTATTAAAAATAAAAATAAAGAAGTCATCTTCCTGATGACCTGCTTTCTTGAGGAAATCCAGGTTGATGTAAATATTCCAGACTAGGGCAAATGTTTTCTGTAAAGGGCCATATAGGAAATATAATAGGCTTTGAGGGCTTTGTGGACCATACAGTTTCTGTTGCAACTAGTCAACTCTGCCACTGTGGTAAGAGCAGCCATAAATCATACGTAAATGAGTGGGCATGGCTGTTCAAATAAAACTTTATTTACAAAAACAAGTGCTGAACTGGATTTGAAGCAGGGTGTTCATTGTCTACTCCTGTTTCAGATTGTAATATGTATTTTGGCATCATGACTTAACTGAGCAGATGAATGAGTGAGAAATACCTCAACTTGGCCTCAGAACGTTTGAGTGGCAAGGCCAGGCCTGTGTCTCATAGCTGGGTAACCCCTGAGTCTCAGTTTCCTCACCTAAAAATGGGGGTAATCGTGAATATAGAAGGTAATGGTGATCACTCTAGATACCCCCTTCTATAAGCCTCTGATGTGAGATGAAATTAACCATGTGAGTTCAACGCTGCAGGGCACCTTTATAAACTCAAGGTGCTCTGCCCCTTGTGAGTCTGAGGACCATCTGGGGGCTAAATCATCTGGGGAGAGGGCAAAGGGTCCTGGTGGGACATGGGTTTTCACAGAAGCTGGAGGCTTGGGAATATGATCACCTGCTTTCTCGCATTCTTTGAAATGCGGTCAGCAAGCTGATGATCTTTTGCAGCTTTTTAATTGCTTTATTACTGCAGTTTCCAATCTTTCAGCTCCAGCTGGGCTGACTGCAGCTACAGGGCAGAAATTCTTTCCAGAGCCTGAGCAGAGCAAGAACCTCTGTGATGTGGCTGACCTCAGACACTGGACCCAACACTTCCTCCCCAGCCTCAACATTTGCATCACTCCATCTTATGGCACCAGGCACCACGAGGCTATAAGGAGGATGGGGGCGGGCTGTCTTTTTGTGCCATTCCTTTTGGGGCCCAGGACCTAGGCAGGCACTTCAAAGGGACCTTGTTGGCACCAGCTCTTCTGAGAAGCACATGGAACTACTGCCCTCCCTTTCCCAGGGGCTGGGCCCTCAGAGCTGTGGGGTTCAGGCCTACGTGAGCATTTGGGCACCACTCCAAAGGCTTCTGTGTCATTTCCTGGTGACCTTCAAGCAACAGAGATTGTTAGGTGGGGCAGGATTTTAAAGACCCAACCTCACTGGGGACCTGACGGTAGCATCCAAGGAAAGGCGTCAGCCTTCTGCTCTAGAATTCATGTTCTCACGGTTTTGCCTCTAGCCTCAGAGAGATCTGCACTGCCAGCAGATGAAGATCCTCGTTTCTAGGCCAACACACCCATTTCACAGATAAGGAAACTGAGAGTCAGAAAAGGCAGGGACAAGCCCTGCCAGTGAGCAACACTAGCTCTAGACTCTGGGTCTCTCCCAGGCAGCTTGGCTCAGACCAAGCTTCTTACATCAGCATTATTTTATTTATTGCTTCCCATTCCCTACTCTTCCACACCCCTCTGTATCAACAGAACAGCTACTTGGACCCTCCTGGTGGAGGGCCCCACAGGGCAGGGTCTCAGAGTTGTTGGCAAAGACTTGGGGAGCTGGGGCTCCCTGGCATGAAGATGGAGGTTCTGCCCTCTCCTTCCAGGGGCCGGAAGGGGGCCCACAGTGAAGCAAAAGAAGAGAAAAGCAGCCTGCTCGCTCTGCCTCTCCAGAGGGAGGTGGTGGGAAGTGGCAGCCATGGAGGGAGCCCGCAGGGTCCTGCCCCCAGGGCCCTGGGGCACAATTACCTCATCAGGCATTTCCAGCTTTTATGATCTGCCAACAAGGCCACAAGTGACGCAGACACCTCCCCTGGCAGCCTGTTCTCCAGGGCGATGGGTGGTGATCTCACCCTTGTTGGAATGCCAGTGCCATCCGCATGCTCCTGGCCAGGCCAGAGGCCACCAGGCCCAGGCCCAGGCACTGAGCAGGGGCCAGAGGGAGTGAAGTGGCCTAGATGAAGAGAAGGAGTCAGCAGGTGAGCTGAGGATGCCACTCAGGAGGCCTGAAACTGGGGCTAGGAGGCTGAGAGAGCTCGGCCCTAGGGAAACAAGAGAGGGCTTGAAGTGCATTCAAGTCAGTGGGACAGCTACTCCTGGGCCCTCCTGCTTGGAATCCCCAAACTGGGCCGCGTGAGGCACCTTCAACTGCTGCTCAGTCCGTGCTCACCTTCCTCAGCTCAGGGATTTCACACAGCCAGTGTTTCCCTCCCCACACACCAGACACACACACACGCACACCACACATATGGCCTGTGCATCTGTGTAACAAATCACTAGTATTGAGTTCAAATCTTGGACACTTGATAATGGAAAGAACTTGGGCAAGTTACTTTTCCTCTGTGTGCCTCAGTTTCCTTGCAAAATGGGAATCACACCAATAGTGTTTTCTTCCTAGGGCTACAGTGAGCCAGTGCATAGTGTCTGGAATGTGGGACGTGCTCAGAAAAGGGTAGTTATCACTGCTGCTGAGTAACGAGAGCAGGCTAGAGAAGAATGTTCATAGCCCCCTACCTCTACCTTTGCCCCCAAGTCAGTAAGTGGCAACTAAAGGCAGGGAGCCATCTCGGAAGAGCTGGAGGCCCACACTCAAGGACTCCAAGTGTGATTGATATTAAAGGACAGCAACGTAGATTTTAGGGCATCATCTGTCTACCCCATTAGACTTTGAACACTTCAAGTAATTATTATCTCTGTTATAATAAATAATGCAATTGAGGTTGAGAGAGTATAAATGGCTATGGCTATTCAAAGTGACACAGCTAACCACAAAAATCAAGGTTTACACACAGTATTTCACTGGCCAAGGCCCCGCCCCACAGGTCACTGACCACTAGTGTTCTAGTGGTTTTATTTGTTTGTTTGTTCGTTTGTTTTTTCTTTGCTCTATCACCCAAGCTGGAGTGCAGTGGCACGATCTTGGCTGTCTGCAACCTCCGCCTCCCAGGTTCAAGCGATTCTCCTGCCTCAGCCTCCTGAGTAGCTTGGACTACAGGCACGCACTACCACGCCTGGCTAATTTTTGTATTTTTAGTAGAAATGGGGTTTTGCCATGTTGGCCAGGCTGGGGTCTCGAGCTCCTGACCTCAAGCCATCCCACCCACCTCGGCCTCCCAAAGTGCTGGGATTACAGGTATGAGCCTCTAGGCCCAGCCTGTTCTAGTGTTTTGGACTCAGTTATACAGATTTGTATTAATTCAGCACATATGAACTGAACACTTAGTCTCTACCCAACCCTGATCTAGATATTGTCTATATGTAAAAGAGGAAGAGATGGTTAGGAAGACCAACTAACGGAAAACCATTTATATAAATGCAGAAAACAGAATATGTAACAAGCCATTTTCTCTCTGGGTATAGAAATTAGGATATAGGCTAAATTCCTGTAACAGGAACTCACCATTACAATGGCTTAAGTAAAATATGTTTATTTCTCTTTCATAATAGTCTAGAGGTGAGTGGCCCAGACTGGCAGGGCAGCTCTGTTCCATAAAAGCATTCAGGGATCCAAGTTCTGTTCATCTTTTTGCTGTCCCATCCCCTAAGGCAGCGGTCCCCAACCTTTTGAGCACCAGGGACCAGTATGGGGACATAGCCCACACCAACAGCCTGGCCCATGGGCTTCCTCAACAGAGGCAGCCCCAGTTTTGTGGAAGACAATTTTTCCATGGACCACAGAGTGGGGGAATGATGGTTTGGGGATGATTCAAGTGCATTATGTTTATTGTGCACTTTATTTTTATTGTCATATATTATAAAATATAATTTACATTACAATATGTAATGAAAAGTATAAAAATTATGCAACATACCATTATGTAGAATCAGCGGCAGCCCTGAGCTTGTTTTCCTGCAACTAGACAGTCCCATCTGGAAGTGATGGGAGACAGCAACAGATCATCAGGCATTAGATTCTCATAAGGAGCCACAGCCTAGGTCCCTCACATACACAGTTCACAGTAGGGTTCACACTCCTATGAGATTCTAATGCCACTGCTGATGTGACAGGAGGCAGAGCTCAGGCAGTAATGTGAGCGATGCGAGTGGCTGTAAATACAGGTGAAGCTTTGTTTGCTTGCCCACTGGTCACCTTCTGCTGTGCGACCTAGTTCCTAACAGGCTGCAGACCAGTACTGGTCCATGGCCTAGGGGTTGGGGACTCCTGCCCTAAGGCAAGGGTTCTCAACCTGGAGTCTATAGATAGAAATCAAGGGATTTGTGAACTTGCATAGAAAAAAATTACATCTGTATTTTCAAAAACTTCTACATGAAATTTAGCATTTCCTTCAATTATGCAAATGGCAACAAAACTCTGAAGTACTAGCAAGATCAAAGACTTTGTGGCCAATAGAAATAATAAAGATTTTTCATCTCACATTACAGTGTTGAAGATATCTCAAAATAGCACTTAATGTTTATTACCGTTTTAAAATTACAGTTGTTATCAGCCCTGCTGCTAGATTTTATTATTTAATGTCAATAAAGAAGTACATTTTTACTGTGTCACAAATTTAGGTGTGCTCATGTGTGTGCTTATGTTACAGTTATTTTAATATCTGTATTTCAGTACAATTGGTTTCTTTTGTAACCTTCTGTATTTTATTTTATACATTAAAATAAATGCATATGGAGTGATAAAGTCCATAGGCTTCACCATACTGCCAAGGGAGTCCATGTCACGAAAAAAGTTAGAGACCCCTGGCTCAGGCGGTTGTCCCCACAGGCATGGCCCAAGCTGAGTCACTGCCCATCTGTGACCCAGCACATGGGAGTCCAGAAAGAGGAAAAGGGAAGGACACGCTATTTCCTCCTAAACAAGTGATGCAAAACTTGCCCCTGTCACCCCACTCATTTTCTGTTGGTGAGAACTTTGTCACATGGCCACACGGAAATAGCTGCAAGGAAAGCAGAGAAATAAGGTGTCCCACATGGGGCCCATTTGCCAAAACTCTGCTACATGGAAGGAAGGAAGGGAGGAACCAAGGAAAGAAGGAGGAATTTTGAGGTCTAAATAAGAGTTGAGGTTTTCTTATCTGTAAAAGCAGGAGGTGGAAATAGAGCAGTTGTTTTTCATATTTTTGACCAGTTAATATCTTGTTTCAAAGGAAGTCACATCCTACAGATGGAAGCAGGGCATCTTATTTAAGTGGTGACAAGAAACCCAGGACTCTTCTGGCATGGGCTCCCCTTTCCTGACCCTTTCCCCAAGAGGGCTCCCTGAAGCACCTCCCAGCAACCCTGGGCCAAGGAGAAGTTTGCCATCTGCATTAGTCCGTTTTCACACTGCTGATAAAGACATACCCGAGACTGGGCAATTTATAAAGAAAAAGAGGTTTAATGGACTCACAGTTCCACGTGGCTGGGGAGGCCTCTCAATCACAGCAGAAATCAAAGGAGAAGCAAAGGCACGTCTTACATGGTGTCAGGTAAGAGAGAATGAGAGCCAAGCAAAGGGGGTTTCCCTGATGAAACCATCAGCTCTCATGAGACTTATTCACTACCATGAGAACAGTATGGGGGAAACCGCCCCCATGATTCAATTATCTCCCACCAGGTCCCACCCACAACATGTGGGGATTATGGGAGTACAATTTAAGATGAGATTTGGATGGGGACACAGCCAAACCATTTCACCATCCAGGTCTGGGTAGCATCTGGGCCTCTTTCAGCCTTGTCCTCTCCTAATGACACTGCAAGTATGGGAGCTCCCAAAACAGAGAGACTCATCTCTGTATGTGAAGGTGAAGGGGCAGGGAAGACTGGGGAAAAGGTATGTCTTGAAGAAAAAGAATTGAAAGTAGCCCAAACTGAGGTGGGGAATGACATTCTGGGAGGGGAGAATGGCAGGGGAAAGCTCTAGGATGGGAATACAGAGACCTGCTAGTGAGCAAATGAGGGGAATGCCTAACTGCTGAGGGCCACAGGACAGATCCTGGAGAGCCCTGGCGGGGCCAGCACAGCCCACACCAACAGCCTTGGCCCATGGGCCTTAATGGAGGCAGCCCCAGAAACATAACTTCTTTCTGGAGCTTCCTTTTATTGGTTGGAAAACCTGGGATGTTCGTCACTTGGAGGGAATATTCAGACCAAGCATAATACTCATTTTTTATTCCACTATTATTGAGTAAGCTTCTACTTTATACCACGCACTAGGAGATACAGTCAATATACAAATAAATGTATATAAATAAGCGAGGAATAATGACTTTGCTATTGATATAAAACTATAATAACAAACATCAAATAGATGCTAAAAATTCGCAAGTGTTAGTCTGAGGAATACCAGAGAATGCAACGTTCTGTAAACACTGCTTTTTTTTTTTTGAGATGGAGTTTCGCTCTTGTCACCCAGGCTGGGGTGCAATGGGGCAATCTCGGCTCACTGCAACCTCCGCCTCCCAGGTTCAAGTGATCCTCGTGCCTCAGCCTCCCGAGTAGCTGGGATTATAGGCACCCACTACCACACCCAGCTAAGTTTTGTATTTTTAGTAGAGATGGGGTTTCACCACATTGGCCAAGCTGGTCTCAAACTCCTGACCTCAGGTGATCCACTCACCTCGGCCTCCCAAAGTGCTAAGATTACAGGCGTGATAAAGACTGCTTTTACGAGGCAGAATTTTAAAGTCAGGTCAGGCTTATTTCAAATCTTAACTTTCTCACTCTTAGTTACATGTAACTTTGTGCACATCACCCCCCTGCCCTCAGTTTTCTCATCTATAAAATGTACCCACCTGATAAAGTGTCTGTGAATATTCAATGAGATAATGCATATAAGTATTTAATATAGAATCTGGCATGTAGTCAGTATACAGTTGATGTTTTGTTGTTACTATTATTATAAACTAAAGCTGGGGACCTTAGCTAAATAAAGCTTTCAAAGTTATGTATAACATATTTAATTCAGAACTATTAAGGACTTCAGCTGTGATTGTTCTGTATGTATTTATAAATATGTGTTTTCAAGGATATAGACTAGTATCCCTTACGACCAGCTTTGAGTAAAGGGCAATTTTATTTTATGGTTCAAAATAATTAAATGAGCAATTGCTGCCCAAAGTAACAGAAAATCCCACATATCCCTCCGGAGACCTTTTGCTTTACCCAGAACAGCCCAGGATTTATTTATTTCAAAGTCAGTTCAGGTTGCAAATACCAGCCAGAGAGAGCTCCCAGGTGTGCTCAACTGAGTATTTGTGCTGCTTCCATTGCAGCCACATAGTGGCGCTGCTGGTCACTATTCCTGCACTGCCAGGTGGTTAACATATTCGGGCTTACAAATATGGCTAACAGTAATCAGCACTGTCAGAGACCACAGAGCCTATATCCTGAGCTCTGCGCCAAGAGTGATCCTTTTTCTGCTCACACTCTCCTAAGCTCAGCTGTTGTTTTTGCAACACAACCTTCTATGCCAAAGAAAGCGAGGTCAGGAGGGGATTCCAGTGACAGCCTTCCCTATAGTCTCTAGTCCCAAGGGATGGGGTGAGTCACTAGTCTCTCCCTTTCCTCCAGCTCAGTTCCCTTGACTTCTATGCAGACCTGCCTCCCTCCCTAGCCGCCAACTAGCATGCTAGGAAGTATCAGGAGGCAAACAGATCCAGCCACAAAAGATCTTACATGCTCTCACCCAGGGCAATTGGTGTCTTTGTGACTTTAGATATTTGTATGCAAGTAAAGCCCCTGAAAGGTGACTTTCTGCCTCAACTTAAACCAAGAATTAACTGGCATTCTCTCATATAATAATAATAGAAGAAGAAAGAAGGAGGAGGGGGAGGAAAAAAAGAAGAAACTAGCTAATATATATTGAATGCCATGTGCCAAGCTCTCTACTACCTCACCCGACCTGTGTGGTAGGTCCTATTATTGACCCCATGCTACAGATGAGGCAATGGGACTTTATCATTTACCCAGGTCACACACAGTCGAGTTATTTTTCTCACCCTCTTGTGCATATGCACCTGCCTCTGTAACATCCCACCCAGGAAAGACAAGTAGTGAAATTATTGATTCTACTTTTTTGGTCTTGTTACTTATGTTAAATATTTCTGTTGCTCGCAGCTAAGTAAACTTAGAAAAATACTAGAGTAACCAATGGCAACTAGTTAGTAAAACGGTATTGGACTAAAAGTTGGAGACCTGGGTTCTAGTCCTAGCTCTGCCAATATTTTGATGCATGAAATAGGAAAAAAGTCTTATGACCTATCTGAGCTTCAGTTTCCTCATCTGCAAAATGACAGATGGACTAAATGCTGTTTAGGTCACTTCTAACTCTAAAATTCTGTAATTCTGTAAAACAGCCACACTTTAAATCTTG
Organism: Hylobates moloch; assembly: GCF_009828535.3. Classification (NCBI taxonomy): domain Eukaryota; kingdom Metazoa; phylum Chordata; class Mammalia; order Primates; family Hylobatidae; genus Hylobates; species Hylobates moloch. The sequence goes on from NW_026652280.1 coordinate 31,568,052, forward strand.
AATCAATGAGGCAAGACAATGTATATGCTCACCCATGTATAAAACATTGCAGGAGTAACTATTTGGCTAAGCCATCCATTTATTCATTCCTTCCAGACGGCTTGAAGGGAACCTCTCAGAAAAGATTAGCAGTTTGAAGCAAATGACTGTGAAATCCCCGGGAGAGCCAGATGCACTTAATCCAGGGCTGGTTATTGGATCACTTCTGATTCATCTCTCCTGTCTGGTCTTAATTTGCTTGTTAATAGCTTGTTCTTTTTCTCCTCCAGTTCCTGCTATTGTCCATCCTTTGTTCCTTCCAGGAGCTGTGATCACAAAATGTCAGTCTTCTATTGTGAGAGATGGTTCTGCCTGGTGGCTCTTTGGTCCTCTGTTCCCTGAGCACTGTTGGGTGCCCCAGCTCCTCCCACCCTCTCTGCTTCAATCAAGACACTTACATTGTAGAAAGCATAGCTGACTGCAACAGCTGCAATTTTTATCATCTCCCTGGATGCCAAATATTAAAGTATTTTAGTGGAACTTTGAAGTTCAGCGGGGTGGTACCTTCATTGATTGCCTGTCTTATACTTGAATGCCAGTCAGTTTCTTGCGACATGACTCTTTCATTGTAATGTAAAAAACAAAAGCAAAAAACAAACTGCCTCACTAATACATTTGAGTTTTAAAACCCACTGTGGGTAAGAGGATGATGAAAAGGGAGCTTGCAAATGCTGCTGATGGGAGTGTGAACAGCGAGCGATGGCCTTTCTGGAAGGCAACTTGACACTATGAATCAAAAGTTTAAAAACATGCACACTTGTGCTTGAGCCAGTGTTTCCTATTAGATAACTGAATTCCAAGAAATAATCATATTTAGATATGAGGCCATATTTAGATATGAGGCTGTTCAGCAGAGCATGTTTGTAATTAAAAAATGTGGGACACAAATTTCCAAAAAGAGGAGATTCAATAAATAAATGGTGATACATCTACATAAGGGAATACTCTTCACTTACTAGAAATTGTGCTGTAGAACATTTAATTACATGAGAAAGTGTTCATGATTCTCTATTACATGCAAGAATTGGGTTACAAAACAGTCTATGTAAGACAACTCCATAAAACCTGTGTGAATAGTTATGTGTGTGTGTGTGTATACATGTTAAACAAAATAGAATAGAAACCAACATATTAATAGTGTTTATTTCTGCACAGTGGAACAATATATGATGTTTATTTTCTTTTTTGTACCTCTAAAATTTAACTTTATTAAACATAAAAATATTTACATATATATATTTTTGACATGGAGTCTCACCCTGTCACCCAGGCTGGAGTGCAATGGTGCGATCTCTGCTCACTGCAACCTCCACCTCCTGGGTTCAAGCGATTCTCCTGCCTCAGCCCCCCAAGTAGCTGGGATTACAGGTGCCCAACACCACACCCAGGTAATTTTTTGTATCTTTAGTAGAGACAGGGTTTCACCATGTTGGCCAGGCTGGTCTCTAACTCCTGACCTCATGATCCACCCACCTCAGCCTCCCAAAGTGCTGGGATTACAGGTATGAGCCACCCTGCCCAGTCTAACTTTAAAAAAAAAAAAAAAAAAACACATGTAATAATTTTTTGTGTCCCAGGTCAGCAGGCAAGAGAAGGGCTGGCAGGCCAGATGCAAGTCTCCTGTCTCCTAGAGAGACAAACCAGTTGTTTTCTTCTGACTACTCCACTCCCATACTTTGTGCTCTTCATTCTTCCAGTGAGAGGCCTCAGGACTTTCCCATAGTGGTGAATAGCCCTTTTAGTCATTCCAGCAGACGTGCCAAGCTATAGGCCTGTTCCCCATCAGTAACCCTCTCCTCCCTGATGTGCTAAAAGAGTGAATTAGCCACATTTTTCCTCAGTGTTCAGTAGCATCATATTGGTAGCTTGAAACTGGCCATGATAGGAGTATTTACACCACAGAAATTGGAAACAGCTACAATCATGGCTTCTTTTTTCCCTCCTTGGATAGCCACATGGCTGCTTGAAACCACTGACACCTCCACAGCTTCCTGCTATGGCAACCACTGTTGACCTAGTGCCACAAAGGTTCCGCGCTGTCTGCTCACCTCCAGAACTGCATGTCAGTCCCCTCAGCTAGAGTCATACCCTGTTCTAGGCCAGTGGTTCTGAAAGTGTGGTCCCTGTCCCTGCAGCATCAGCACCTCTGGGAACTTATTAGATATGTCCATTCTCAGGGCCGACGCTGCACCTGCTGAATCAGACACTCTCCGGTGGGTCCCAGCAATCTGTTTTAACAACCCCAGAGGTGATGCTGTTGCTCACTCAAGTGTGCACTGCACAGGCCATTCCTAGGCCCCAGGAAGGACTATTTATACCCACAGGGAGATGGGCCATGTTCTGGGCTATTTTTCTCTAGATCTGGCTTTGCCAAACAAAGAACTCCTAAATCAACCTCCAAGAATGGAAAATTCTAACACAAATTACTGATATCCCACCCTCTCCCATTCTCCACCTTTCCATGGGGGCAAGGGTGTCTGAGATCATAAAAATCCTGCATCCTGAACAGATGCTGCAGGCCACTCCCCCGCATACATCAAAATGCAAATGATACAAAAGGAAAACTACCAGTGTTCATATTTTTCCACATGGAAGGAAGGATCAAATATCAAAAGTTTAGTAATTCTCTTCCACTTTTTCTTTTTTACCCTGCTTTGCTGTTTTCTAAATAAATGCTTTGTCTGCCTTTTGCACGTGCTCAACCCCCCAAGTCCTGCCACCAAGAAGTGGCATATATTTTCACCGAAGTCTCCCCAAAGCAAAGCTTGGCAGCTCAAGTTCCCCAGACACATGCTTTCTGCATATTCCAAGGAAGTGGTGAGGACAAAGGGTGTGTTTTGACACCAGTCACTTGCCTCCGGGCAGCGGCAGAGGAGCTGCAACACAGAGACAGACAATTCTGGCCTTGATCTGACATGCCACAGGCTGGATGGGACTTTGGGACATACATTTGACCAATCTTCTGGAGGGGAAGGCAGCCACAAAGCAAACCCCGCCCCTTGTCAATCAGGACATAGGCATTTTCTTCCTCTTTCTTCCCTCCAAAACTGAGGTATGGCTGGATGGTCTTGGGATCTATTTGTCTCCCAGCAGTCACTTCCTGGCTGTTTGTTTGACAGTGAGGAACCCATCGCCTCTACTTTCAAAAGCAGTCATCCTCCTATCAGCACCGATGGAAGAGAGCAATCACATAAATAACTTGCGTAAAAATAAAATCACTTACATTTGGCTCCGTTGCGCACAGCATGTTTCAGGAACAGCAGATTTGTTCTAATTTGCTTTGGCTGCAATTAATATTAAAACGAGGTGGCAGGGAACAGGGACAGAGCCTGGCTTTAATGATGTGTCACAAGCAGAAAACTGAGAGCAGTCAGCAACTGGAATGGAGCCCTGTGACTGGGAATGGCTGGCTCAGCTGAAGCGAGACATTAACATCCTGGGCAGCCTCCCCCACAACTGCACCCCACACTCTTCCCAACCCAGGATCATGGCATTACCCTTTGCAAGCTGGTTCTCAATGAGATCTCATCTTGCAACTGCCTGTGTACAGAGGAGAGGCCAGAGCTTGCAAAGGGACACCATCCCACACAGTGGCAGCAGGTTTCAGATGGGGAGAACTGCTCACATTCATGCCACATGGACAATGGCAGGACTTGTGAACTTGGGGCCCATTGATCCTACTCTCCCTGGCTTAAAAGACAATCAGCACAGAAGTAAGGGAGAGGGACATTATTTTGAGATAAGCTGCCATAATGTAGGAAAAAAGAAATAATTTCCGCACTTTAGCACAGATCCTTGGTTGGTTCCTCTGGTGACCAGCCCCCATCCTGAAGCTATCTAGAGGCGCTGCCAAGAGCCATCTCATTAGCATAGACTCAGATATGTTCGAAAGGGGCTCGTTATAAATGATAAAAGATGCTCCTGTCTTTCAGGGGGTTCCACAAATTTTAGGAATATCTATGCCAGGAATGGGGCAAAGAGCAAATATATTTTTTATTCGACCACACTTGGCTTTCCCCAGCTCGCTGACTGGTGTCCACTGGATGCCCTTCTCTAAGAAGTCATGTGCTCACAACTCCTCCTGCCAGGCATTCTGCTACCAGAAAACGCGACCTAGGATAGAGACTAAATGTAACCACTGCTTGCCAGCAATCTCAAGGCCTCACAGGGGCATTCAATGATTCAGTTATTCACTCACCCATCCCACCATTTCACAAAAATGTACTGAGGTACGAGCAACGTGCTAGGCCCTGTACATAGAGTGGTAACCAAGATTCCTGCCCTCACAGGCCTTCTAATCTCACTGGGATGACTGACAGTAACTAGTAACTACTGTCATGTTTGCTTGGTAATCATGAGATCACAGAGGGCTTGTGAGCCATGCTCAGGGCAACACAAAGCCATTGAAGGCTTTTCAGGCGGGGGACAGGGAGGGAGACTTGAGGTCACAATGTTGCTTTTTAAAGATAGCCCTCTGGCTGGTGAATGGATGGTGCCATGGCAAGAGCGGGCACAACAAACCATTTAGAAGGCTCTTGCAGGGGCCCAGGGCACAGAGGATGGAGGCTGGGACTGGGCAAGTGGCCATGTGTTGGACAGAGGTGGGAAAAGAGGAAAGGACCTGTGAGGACTTACTAACTCGGGGAGACAAGAGCTCCTTGTGTGAAAGACAGTCCAACAGCACGTGTGTGTATAAGCACAGCTTAAACTCAAGCCTCCAAGGGCAGCTGGAGGTCAGGGGAGAGGCTGATGAGCTGGGCTGGAGTAGTCAGGGAAGGCTGCATGGAGGGGGAATACTTGAACACCTTTGAAGGGATGAAAAGCATTTGGATTGGCCTGAGGGCTTGCCCACACTGTCAAGGTAGTGCATTGGGGTCAGGGTATGGATCAGCAGAGGAGCAGGACTTGAGGTGATGTGCAGTTGAAGGCAGCCAAGAGTGTCCCTGGTGAGACTCCTTCGTTCAGGAGGAGAGTCCTGTCCGCAATCAGAGCTGACCTGAATGGCTACAGCCAGATTTCCTCACAGCAGAGGCCATGAGCAGGGCAGAAAAAGACCACTCCAAAGCCATCCAAGGGCTTGTGACCTTTCTCCTTGGAAGGTGAAACTATCCTGGTCTGGCCACCCCTAGGAAGTGAATGGCTTCCATGTCTGGGATCAGAGGTCTTCAGCTGGGAGCTGGTGCTGCCAGTGCCCCGTGAGTGCTAATTCTGGTGTTAAACATCTGCTCCAAGCTCCCTTTTTACTCTGGGGAATCTGACAAAGTGGGTTTTAATTTTCCACCAGAGCTCAGTGTTTCAAAGTCAGGGGAAGAGAGGATGAAGGAAGTATTTGCCCTGACAAGTGGATTCATGCAGTGGAGGGTCTGTGGAGGCTGATCCGACACCTGCTGTCCTGTGGGGCTGAGTCCCTTGTGGCCACTGACCGGCTCAGGGATGCATGCACGCCTCTCCCTGAGGCAGAGGAAGGGGTTAGAAGGCTGGGAGCTGGGCTCCTTGGCCCCCTGTGCTGGTGCTCTGCTGTAAGAACCCCCTCACTCACATATTCAGCTCTCAGGTTACACAATCCAAGGATTTTCATTGCCAAACCCTGGAAATCCAGCTCACCTTGGGACTGGGCTTCAGAGAGTCCCATTCACAAATATTTATTGAGCACTTACTCTGGGCTTAGCTCTGGGCTAGCTACTCTGGGATCAATCATTGTTTAGGACCTACTAAGACAGGCATTGAACACTCATTTTTCCTGATGCTTGCAACATCCCTTCAAGGTAGGTGTTATAAACCCATTGCACAGGTGAGAAGAAACAGAGCTCTAGCAGGTAAATGTAATTCCCAATGTAACAGTCATGGTAGCACTGTGATTTTACCCTGTCTGATCCTGGCCTCCTCTCTTTCTTCTCTCCCGTATTGTGACCCATTCATTGGAGAGAGAAAACCCCTTAAGGTGCTCCCATCTCACTGGAGAGAGAAAAATGACACACGTGAAACAGTGACTATGCTGAAAAGTGGCAAAGCTACAATTACTCAAGATGACAGCAGGAAGAAAGGAGCCAGCTTTGTGCCTGGAATTTTATATTTATTATCATATTGAATTCTCCTGCAACCTCATGAGAAAAGATAAATAATATCCTCTTTTTACCAGCACCACTTAATACAGTATCACGTAAATATGTCACATAAATACAAATTGGCATTCATATCGATATGGCATTGTAGTGACATTTTTTTTTATTTTTGTGACAAAATCTCGCTCTGTCGCCCAGGCTGGAGTGCAGTGGCGCAATCTTGGCTCACTGCAACCTCCGCCTCCCGGGTTCACGCCATTCTCCTGCTTCAGCCTCCCGAGTAGCTGGGACTACAGGCACCCATCACCACACCCGGCTAATATTTTTTGTATTTTTAGTAGAGACGGGGTTTCACCATGTTGGCCAGGATGGTCTCGATCTCCTGACCTCGTGATCCGCCTACCTTGGCCTCCCAAAGTGCTGGGATTACAGGCATGAGCCACCACGCCCGGCCAGTGACATTATTTTAAGTTGAATTTCCGCATTTCCATTGGAATACCAGCTCTTCTGGGTTCTAGCTTGCCGGCCCACCTTGCAGATTTTGGACTCGCCAGCCTCCATAATCATGTGAATCAATTTCTTATAATACATCTCTTTCTATATATATTTTAAAGCCCATGTTCTTTCCTTTGGCATACGACTTGTAAAGAAGAGAAAGAGAGCAGGCATGGTGACTCATGCCTGGAATCCTAGCACTTTGAAAAGCCAAGGCGGGCAGATCGCTTGAGACCAGGCATTTGAGACCAGCCTGGGTAACACAGTGAGATTCTATCTCTATAAAAATATAAAAATTAGCCATGCCTATAATCCTAGTTACTCAAGAGGCCGAGGTGGGAGGGTCACCTGAGCCCAGGGAGGTTGAGGCTTCAGTGAGCTTGATCACACCACTACACTCCAGCCTGGGTGACAGAGTGAGATCTAGTCTCAAAAAAAATAAAAAATAAAAAAGAGAAAGAGCCATCCACACATCAGGCTGATAGCTCATGGCCTTGACAATATTTCCAGGACCATCCCCGCCACCTCCACCAGCCACACCTCTCTGACTCCCATATACTCCCCAAATGGCTCAGCCCCCATCTCTGTGGGCACCACTTTCTTCCTTCTGCAGGGCTGTGCATACCCTTGCACCAGGTTTTCACCTCTCTGTGGGCCCGTGAAGCCCATCACAGCCCCTTTCTCTTACAAATCAGACATCCTTAAGCAGCTTCTTTCTCCTGGCTTGCTTTGCTGTTTTTTTTCTCAAAAGACATCTCTCTTGTGCTTGAGTTTTCTCCATTCCTCCTTCATTACCCACCCTCTCTCTGTACCTTCCCCTCCCCTCCTTTCCCCTCTTGCTGTCTGTCTTAGTCCATTCCATTTGTAGCCTCCAAAGACCGTCAGGTCAAGGTTGATAATGTTAAGTGCTGTACTAATAATACTCTACCTCTAGGGAGAGGTAGGTTTGAGCCATCAGACACTCAAGCCCTGGACAGTGCCCTGCAGTTTCCTTCTGCTTATCTGTCCAGCTGCGTCCTCTTCCATGGAAAGTTAAGCCTGCTTTCCTCGCACACCTTTCTGGCATGCATCAGAGTGCAGGAATGTGCAACACACAGCTCACTTTGGTTTTCTGTCAGGGTGAAATATTAGAAAGCTGCTTTCTTTCGAAAATGTCCAAATACAGCATTTTGGTCACTAAAAAGGAAAGGCAATTGGCAATTTACCATCAGTAAGTTGGGTAATTATATTTTAAATACATTTTCCCCATGAGATTCAATCAAGTTATTTTCATTTTGGATTGAAATGAAATGTAATGGTCAGGCGCAGTGGCTTATGCCTGTAATCCCAGCACTTTGGGAGGCTGAGGCAAGCGGATCCCCTGAGATCAGGAGTTCAAGATCAGCCTGACCAACATGGCGAAACCCTGTCTCTACTAAAAATACAAAAACTGGCCGGAAATCACTTGAACCCAGGAGGCAGAGGCTGCAGTGAGCTGAGATCACACCACTGCACTCCAGCCTGGGTGACGGAGCAAGACTCTGTCTCAAAACAACAACAACAGCAACAACAACAACAACAAAATGAAATGAAATGAAAAGAAATGAAAATATGCAGCCCATTTTTTTTTAATTGAATTGGCCCTAATGCCAAAAAAGGAAAAAAGCTTGTTCACCACTGGTATTTGTTGTCACATAGACTTTGATTTAACTCCTGTCTCTGCTGCTTCCCAGCTGTGCAACCATAGACAAGGTATTTAAATACTTTCTGCAAAATGGGGGTCAGAATAATCAATTCAGGAGGCTGTAAACCAGGTACATGTCATGTGACACCTACTGTGATGGTTAATTTTATGCATCAACTTGTCTCGGCCAAGGGTGCCCAAATATTTGTCAAAAATTATTCTGGATGTTTCTGTGAGGTTGTTTTTGAAAGAGATTAACATTTCAATCAATGGACTTTGAATAAAGTATATTTGCCCTCCTTTATGTGAGTGGGCCTCATCCAGTCAGTTGAAGGGCCTGAATTGAACAAAACGACCAGCCTTGCCCACCTAGCAAGAGAGAATCCTTCAACAGGCTGCCTTTGAACTCCACCTTCAACATCAGCTCTTCCTAATTCTACAGCCATCTGGAATATTGGCTTTTCTGGGTTCCAGCTTGCCTGCCCACTCTGCTGATTTGGGATTTGCCAGCCTCCATAATCATGTCAATCAATTTCTTAAGGGACATCTCTTCCTACATATATAGACATCTTATTGGTTCTGTTTCTCCAGATGGATTACTATAGAATGATTCTGTTTCTCCAATATCATGACTAATATGATCTACCTAGCTCAATGCCTATAGTATACCAAATACTTAGCAGGACTCTGCAGTTTTCAGATTTTGAAGTCCTCACTCTCAGATTTATCTGGCATTAGGTGGATTTCAGCTGAGCATAACTGGCAAACTCAGAAATAAGTGATAAAATGATAAATCAGGAAGCTTACAATTGGCAAATGAAATAGAATTTTGTAAGGCCAAAATTCCTACTCAATTCAGTATATGTAGTGGTTATTTTTCAGCCTTTTAATTGTCAAAAGCACATAAATGTATAGCTTAATTAAATATTCTAAAGCAAACAGATGTGTAACCATCTCGAGGTCAAGAAATGGAACCTAGCCAGTGCCCCAGAAGTCCCCAGTTCTGTCCCTGTGACTTTTATAATAATCCCATCTCATGTTCCTTATGGCTTTCTCACCCAAGAATGCATCATTGAATCATTATCGTACATATCCTTCTGTATCTGACTTCCTTTCTTTCAACATTGCATTTGTGAGATTCATCTATGTTGCTGAGTGTGGCTGCAGCTTGTTCAGTGTTCAGTTCTATTCCTGTTTTTGTTTTTTTTTTTAAGACTCAGAGTCTCCCTTCAAAGCGCTAGGATTACAGGCATGAGCCACCATGCCCAGCCCAGTTTTATTCTTGTATACTATTCTATTATATGAATCAACTACACTGTATTTATCCATTCTACCAGTAACAAATTTTCAGCATGAAAAAGATGACGTAAATGCAGAAAATCGGGTGTGTAACTGAGCCATGGTATAATTGTAAGGATGTTAAAAGTTTATAACTGCATCTGAAAATATTGGTGTAAAACCAACAAAGAAGAAGACAAACCCTGATCTCTCAGCAATGGATCAGTTGGATGTGACATACTTCTGTTGTCATGAACCAGCTTTAAAACTCACCAAAAAATGCATATTGAAATGTAAAATATTAGGACAGCCTGTTATGAAGGAAGTCACAGATGAACAAACACAAAACCTTAATGAAGTCTAGTAAAGAGGCAATTTAGAAGCCAATGCAGCTGTGCTATAGATCATGTAACATTAAACCATCATTTTAATACACAGGCCCAACATGGCTGAGCATTCATGGGGAACTGTCTATGGGGCTCTCTGGGTGCAGGAGAAGGTATAAGGAACTGGGAGAAGACCTGATCATTCATGGCCATCTAAGCAGTGGTGGCTCTTTAGAGCAAACCCTGCCAGCCCCATCCACAGGGGGCAGAAAGACATGACAGATAGAGTTCAAGGCTGGGATGCACATTTTTGTTCAGTTCCCCTATCTATTTCATAACAGCCAGCAACATTTGTCTCAGATCAGCAGGAAGCATTTGACATCTTCTCAGGGTTGAGGTCAAGGCTAGCATGGCCCTTCCTCATCACCCCTTTCCTTCTAAGCCTATGCTATTATAAAAATAAATAAAAATTCTTTTTTATTCATTAATAATTTTCTCTTTAATTATCACTATTATTTTGTGCTATATCTTTATTCATATATATGTATACACACACACACACACACACACACACACACACTCTGATGCATTATGAGCTAAGCAAGTTTTTGTGGGTTAGTCTGGCCTTTTTTTTGAGACAGGGTCTCCGTCCAACACCCAGGCTGGAGTGCAGTGGTGCAATCTTGGCTCACTCCAACCTCCGCCTCCCAGGTTCAAGCGATTCTCCTGCCTCAGCCTCCTGAGTAGCTGTGATTACAGGTGCCCGCCACCACACCCAGCTAATTTTTTAATTTTTAGTTGAGACGGGGTTTCACCATGTTGCCCAGGCTGGTTTTGAACTCCCAGCCTCAAGTGATCTGCCCATCTTGGCCTGCCAAAGTGCTGGGATTACAGGCGTGAGCCATTGCACCCGGCCAGTCTGGCATTATTATTTATAAGTTTGGACTTGAGGTTTCAGGATTTCAACAGTGTTTGCTGGGTGGGGACTGGGGGATTGTTTCTACATTGCACCAGGGAAAAGGGAACCAGCACTACATGAGCTCAGTGCCCAGAGCATACGTGAGGCACCTCATTTAATTTTCATAAACTACCATCCCTACCCAGTTCCTTTTCTGTTTTTGTTTTTTTGAAACAGGCTGAAGTGCAGTGGCGTGATCACAGCTCACTGCAGCGTCACCTCCTGCGCTCAAAAGATCCTCCCACCTCAGCATCCCTAGTAACTGGGACTACAGGCACACGCCACTACATCAGGCTAATTTTTTCGGATTTTTTGTGGAGATGGATTTCACTTTTATAGAGATGGGGTTTACTTCGTTGCCCAGGCTGTTCTTGAACTCTTGGGCTCAAGCAATCCACCCGCCTCGACCTCCCAAAGTGCTGAGATTACAGGCGTGAGCCACCACACCTGGCCCAGTTCTATATTTTTATCTGCATTTCACAGTTGAGGAGAGGGAGGCCTAGAGAGGTTAATAACTTGCTATGGTGACACAGCCCTGGTTTTTTTCCCCAAAAGGACCAGTTTGCAGGGAGCCATTCTCATTCTTCTGTCCTCAGAACATAGCACCATCTCCTCCTGCAGACCCCATCCCCTCCTTTTCCGTGAAAGCATCCCTCCAGAAAAGCCTCCCCTCCCTGACCCCAAAACACACCCGAGCCTCTCTACCTAGACTGCAGCATCCTGGACATCTCTGCTATTTCCTTTTTACCTTGGTGACTCTGGGCCCGTTCAGAACCCAGCTGCAGCCCCTCCGCTGAGAAGGCTGCCTGCACCCCCAACCCACCCAACCCAGAGAAGCCAATGCCTTCTCTGAACTCCCTCACTGCCTCAGCAAGTCCTGGCAATCACCCATGTGGCCTTACAATACATTGTGTGAAACTATTTTACCAACACACCCGCACAGGAAGCCAGAGACTGTGTCAGACTCATTTTTGTTTCCCTCACAGAGCTTAGAGCAGCATTGACTACATAGTAAGTATCCAATGTAAAGGTGGGGACAGATGAAGCATTCCCGGCTTCAAGTCCTCAGCTTTCTATGCAACAAAGACATAAATTCTTTGATGACTAGCTGGAGTTAGGGGGCATCACAGGGAAGCTAAGAGGCCCCCCTGGAAATCAGGAAATATCTATTATTATCCTTGGCTGTTCCTTATCTTCAGAACGATTAGAAGTGCTGAAGAACTCCCTCTCCATTTGTGGTTTGTTTTCATCAGCAGGGAGGGTGGAGTGATCATTCTTAGGTGATGCATCCTTAGGCTGGTCTCATTAGAAGCAGAGCCTGAGGCAAGGATTCAGCACACATGATTGATAGGCATGTGTGCTCAGGACCAAGGGGAGCAGGGTAGGCCAGGAAGGGGCTCAGCCAGGATATGGTCTCCACTGAAGTCTAGCCTCAGCCTCATCTCATCGGAGGCTCTGGAAAACAAATAGTGAGATAGTGGTAGGGTGACCAGCCATCTGGGTTTGCCTGGGACTGTCCTTCATCCCAGGAAACCTCTCAGTTCTGGGAAAGCACTCTGCAAGGGGCCCAGCTTTTATATTCCAAGTCAGCCAGCCCTTGGCTTCAGGCTGCTTCCCAAGCAGGGGAGGAACAAAGCAAGGTGGGGCTCATTCACTCCAAAGGGCAAGTCTCTGAGAAGGAGGATGGAATGCCAGCCTAGTAAAGGGGCTGTGGGTGGTGGAAACGAGGAGTTCACTAATGACACCCGCTACACCAGACGGTCCCCCACAGAGCATCTCTGCCCCACTGTGCAGTGGGGCAGCCCTGAAGTGAGACAGGTCCCTTCCTCCTCCTGCAGTTGGCCCACAGAGGCCAGCCTCAGCTCAGGACCTAACCCAGTTGCTGGTTCTGAGAACACCTAATAGGTTTCCCACAAACCCTTTGGCTTCCTGCTTGTTTGCAACTCAATTAAATTAACAAATTGGTCTCTTTGCCCAGAGTCTTTCTGCCGCCTGTATTTTAGCATATGTCAGTCAGGGTGGCCCAGCGTCTCCAGATGGCTGTGAGCTTGCTGCACAAATCCAGAGCCAGCTCATCACTAGGGACGTATGTGCACGTAGAGAGGCCCAGAGACAGACGCAGAGCCATAGCAGGGAGAGAAGGAAAAAGGCAAGGGAGAAAAAGGAGAGAGAGGGAGGGAGTGAAAAGGGACAGGAGGCAGGACAGCCTTGATTCTACCTCGTAGATGAACCTAAGCTTCTTGCAGGGAAGCCTTCTACTCCACAAGGTTGAGGAGGTGCGTAGAGAAGACTCTTTCAGCCTCAAGTTTCTCTGGGAGACAGAGATTGGTGGTTCTCAAAGTGTGTTCCCTGAGCCAGCAACACAGCTTGTTAGAAATGCAAATTATCAGACCTCACCGGATCCCTACTGAATCAGACTCTGGGAGTGGGGCCCAGGAGTCTGTGTTTTAACAAACCTCCAGGTGGTTCCAATGCCCACTCAAGTTGGAGGACCACCATCCTAAAGTTGCGGGGCTCAACTCTTCTCCCAGAACAAGGAGGGGTTGAACCTGCTCTCAGACACAGCCACGGGGCTGTGGCCTTCCAGGAAGAGTGAGGGGGTGGTCTTCAGAGCCAATCCATAATACAGCTCCAGATTTCAATTTAATGTAGGAATTGCAGAAGCAAAGAGAGGAGTCAGGGAAGAGCCCAGAGGTTACAAAAAAAAAAAAAAAAGGCAACCTGGGAAAAGTGTGCTTAAAAGGAGCCAAGCTTCAGCTGGCCTGTGATAGTTCGTCAGCAACAGGCTCTCAGCTCCCATCCCAGAGGACCATGATGAAACACAGGCACTGATGGAAATGCACCCTGACCCCAGCTTCATGATGGAGGGTCAATTTGGGGATTGTGGTTTCTGCTGGGGGAGGAGAAGAAGGAGGAGGAAGGGGAAAGGGGAAGAGGGGGAAGGAAAGGGGAGGAGGGGGAAGGCAAAAGGAGGTTGGGAACAGGTGGCCCAGTCCTGCTCCAGACCTGGAGTTTCCAGAAGACTATCACTGTTGTCTAGTGGGAACTCTGGCCTTTTGATTTCTGAAATGGTTTGGCTCTGTGTCCCCACCCAAATCTCATCTCCAACTGTAATACTCACGTATTGAGGGAGAGACCTGGTGGGAGGTGATTGGATCATGGGGGTGGTTCCCCTCATGCAGTTCTCATAAGAGTAAGTTCTCACGAGATCTGATGGTTTTATAAGGGAATCTTCCCCTTCACACTTTCTCTCCCCCTCTCCCTCCCTCCCCCCTCCCCCTCCCCCTCCCCTCTCCCTCTCTCTGCCTCTCTCTCCCTCTCTCTCCCTCTCTCTCCCCACCTCTCCCCCTCTCCCCACTTCCTCCCTCTCCCTTTCTCTTTCTCTCTCTTTCTCTCCGTCCCCCATCCCCTATCCTCCCATCCGCCTGTCCTCCCATCCCTCCTCCCTCTCTCCCTCTCTCCCACTATCTCCCACTCTCTGTCCCTCTTTCCCACCACCTTGTGAAGAAGGTGTCTGCTTCTCCTTCTGCCATGATTGTAAGTTTCCTGAGGCCTCCCCAGCCATGACAAACTGCAAGTCAACTAAACCTCTTTCCTTTATAAATTACCCAGTCTCAGGTATGTCTTTATAGCCATGTGAAAATGGACTAATACAGTTTCTGAGGCTGGATACTAGAGCAGATAGGCTTGGTGCGCCCCTTCGTGAGAGACTTATTCTCATTTCAACAGGTATGAGTATTAAGTTTGGTCTGTGTGCCTGGCATGGGATAGGATGGTCAGTGGCCTCAAACTCAAAGGTCTTCAGGGTCTGGGCAGATAACCTAAGAGGGGAGAGCAGGCTGGTTGGAAGGGCAGATGTTGTGTGAGTGGGTGTTTATGTGAACTGGAAGTGCAGGCCTCATGTAGCCCATGCAGCAGCCACCAGACTCCAGCCTATCGGCAGCACCCAGAAACATAGCCCTCCACCACCAGGTTGGCTGACTTCTCGAGGGAAGCCTTAGATCCAGATGGAGGTCTAAAGCCAGCATGTCCTGCAAGAGGGGCTACAAGAAGCTCTCATTTCCTTAGGCAGGGATCCACCTGGACTGGAAGTGGTTAATGGGGTTGCTAAGAGTCCGGGATGCCAGGACTCCATCCAGCAGCGCTGGTGAGCAAGGAGGCATTTTACAGAGAGGACCAGCGTGAGCAGATCCCTCTAAGAATAGGTCTTGAATTTCCTCTGTATTCTGATCCCTGTTCCCTCTCTCCTCTCTCCAGGGCCTCTGTCATGCTGGGCACTGCATGCCTTCCTTCCATAAGCCCCCTGCCTTCAAGAATATAAAATATTTATCTTCTCAGCCAGGAGGTGGGGGATTAGAGACAAGTCAAGAATATAATGGCTGTCTAGCCCCAGGGCTCCCTTCAAAGGTGACTTTCTGGGAGAGGGAGAGCCCGCGGGAGCAAGCAGGGTGCTTCCCGGTCCTGTGTTTATCAAGTCCTCCTTGGGTGTTAGCCTTGAGTAGCAGCTTCTGCTCTGCTCGCTGTTGCCTCCTCCAAATGTCTTCAAATACCTCAGATTTATTTCTACTTGAAAACAGCAACAAATCAATGAAGGGTTGTCAGGGAGGCAGTTCACCTTCCTCTATGAGGCTCAAAGGCCTAGTCCTCACTTTCCAATTGGTGTGTCTGGCCCTCAGGGTATCAGTCCACTGTAGTTTGAAAATCTGAGGTCTAGGGCAACCTGCAAACTATTAAAAGTGGTTTCTTTTGTGTCTAATTTTCAGTTGAAGAAACATGGTTCTTTTTACTTCATGTATGTCTGTATGATTTTAGGGTGTGTGTGTGTGTGTGTGTGTGTGTGTGTGTTTTTAAACAAAGAGTAGGTGCATCCTTTTTTTAAAAAAAAAAAAGGTGCATCCTTTTTTTAAAAAACAGCAAAGAAAAAATAAAAGATGTCATAAAATACAGCTATTTGTACCGAACTGTTGACTCTTTGCTTATTTTAGTTTCATTGCTGGTGGTGGTACTAAACTCTAAATGAATTAGGAGCAAATAAACGATTTTGTCGCTGGAGCTACTTTGAACACCCTTCTCAGAATTAACCCTTTCCTGGGAGGCTTATCCTGGGAAGGCTGAAGTCACTCTTGCTGGGCTTTGGCTGGTGAACAGAAAGCAATGATTGACTTCTCCATTTCACTGATCAAATGAGGTGGGAGTGGAGATTAAGGTGATTAAAGGATTACATTTAGAAATACTTCCTCGAATGCCAGGCATTTACAGAGTTGAATTTGAGATTGGGGTCAATAGCATGTTCATGTGAGACCAGGTAATTATTTTAGTGAGCACCTGTTTAATTCAGTGGGAAAACGGCTTTGGCTTACTAAGCACTTGTATGTGTCAATATGTTGAAAGCAGAATTGACAGGGACTGCTTTAGGAATGACCCTAGGTGGGTTTTTTTTTTTTTCCAAGCCCTATTGATTAACTGGGTTTTCAGCAATGTTTGCTTGTCTTTACTAAAGTTAGAAAAAGAAAATGATATTCTGACATAAATGTCCCTGAAGCACAGCCATTTATTAAAACAATTTGTCCAAGGTATGGAAGATGAAAACCCTATGATGATATGCAAAATATAGACAGGTTGTAGGCAGGCATGTGGCAAGGAATTGGAGTGCCCAAAATACTCTTTGTTGAAAGCAAAGTAAATAGATCTTGCCTAATATAGAAGGAAAGAGAAAGAAGATAACCCTGATGGTATCTCCTCTCCTTTTGACCACCTTTCCTCATCCCCATCTCTACCCCACCACTTTGTAGGTCATTAATCCTTGACAGTCCCTTTCCTAAGCAGGGCTTAAAGGGCCCTGCATCCCTGAGGGAGGTGTGGGGGATGCCATGGGCTTAGGAAAATGGATGCCAGAGAAGGTGGCCTCGACTTGAGGTGGGAGATTTATGGAGCTGGAGAGAGGAGGTAGACAAGGAGGAGGTTTCAAACGGATGGAACTGCAGGAGCCTGGCTCCAGGACTGGATACACAGCATGGAGGGCCAAAGGCAGGCTGGGTCTGTTTCCTCTTTGGTAGTGTAGGGCTGCCAGGTTGAAAGTTCCTGAAGGGGGAACAAGTCTGACCACATGTTGGAGGCTGGCTGTGGCCTCATGGGAGTGAACTGGGTCAGGCACCTGGCTTAGAGGCAAGGGACTCTGCTTCTTCCCAGGGGGATGACATTGACTCACCTGGCCTCAGGCAGCATCAGATGTCAGATGAGCCCAGAAACAAGGACCCTCTGTGGCTGTGACAGACACCCCCAACCCACTGTCTCAAGGGCTGGCAGAGGGGCAGTGCCAGGACAAATCCAGCCCTGCTAGGAGATGGGAGGTGCTGCTGATACTCTTGGGGAGGCTAGATGAGAGAAGCAGTAGCATTGGAAACCCCAGCATTTTCATGGGGATTCAGATAAACTTGCTTTGAGGCACAGAATCCACTGTGGTAAAGAAGATGGTCAAGACTGAAGGAGACTGGGAAATGGAGGGGGTGAGTGGAGCCCACTGTTGGGATTATCTCTGAGGGTAGGGTTGCCAGATAACAGGCAGGGCATCCAACGAAGTCTGAACTAGAGAGAAACAATAACTTTTAGTATGCATGTATCTCCCAAACATTGCATGGCTATTATTCTTTGCTAAATCTGGCAAACCCTAGCTGAAGGAAAATTATAGGTGACTTTTATTTCTTCCTTTGACTCTTTTCTGTATTTGCTAAATCATCTCATGAACAGGTATTATTTTGATATTGAGGGGGTAATCCTAATCCTACACTCTGTAATTCCTGAATAAATGGCTATTTCCTTGTTGGGTCAGGTTCAGGATATGGAAAGTCTGGGAACAAGGAGGGGCCCTGGAGCAGCATGAAGTCCCCAGCACCCATATGTAGGTCCAAGGGCCCCAGACTGCACAGCAGATTCCAGCCTTACCATTGTGTACCAATTGCGGTCACATTCAGGATCCTGAAATCTCTATATTCCTTCCCCCTCCTTCCTCAGTAAATCCATTAACAGCCTCTGCACCTTGAGTCACTAGGCCTTGTAGATCTTTCCTGTGCATCAAGCCTTTCCTAGGAGAAAAGGGGCCTCAGTGCCACTGTCTGCTGATCTTAGATTAAGCACTCACATGTCTTTCCTGTTCAGATGCTAATCTCTTGGAATATCCTTACCAAGAGGTCATATATGAAATCGTATGGATACCAAAATTTGTCATATTATTCCAATGTTCAACCTTTGCTTGTTTTTTAGCCTATTTGAATGTTTAATGAAATTGCTTAAATATATATATACATATATACATATCCAAAGCATCTTAAAATATTTAAAATCTAGACTATTATCAGAGCACTTATCTGAATCTCACTCTTTAGCACTCACTATAAACAGTGCAATCTAGCTGTTGTCTTTAAAGGTTTTATAAGTGCTAGGCTTGTCTTTCTAATTAGACTATAAACTCATCTTTGGCTTCTCTAATATCTCTCAGAGCACCTGCTATAGAGTGGAGCACGCGCAGTAAAAGTTTAATGAGGTGTCTGACTCCACTTGGCTTGGAGCTTCTGTTTGCTCCTCCTCTTCTCCCTGCCTAAGTCCCTCCTCTCCCAGTCCAGTCCCCTCACCATTAAAGACAGGCTCAGTTTTCATACCCATCACTTGAATGTCTATATCCCCTGATGGACAGGTTATATTATTTCAAGTTATTTGACACATCATTCAGAATCACACATCTTTAGTTATTAAGTATGCCCAGAATAAACCTCCACTTATCTCAAAACAGGTACAGAGGGCTGGAGTAGTGAGCTCTTGCTGTCTGTGAGGGTATCTGTACTAGGTGTATTCACTGATGTTGTTGTCGATATAAACGTCCATATAAAACGTTGCCATATGATGTCATTTAAAGGAATAAAATATATTTTCCCCTAAATAGAGAAGCAATGCAAACTTTTAAAATATGGAAAAGCAGGCCGGGCATAGTGGCTCACACCTGTAATCCCAACCCTTTGGGAGGCCGAGGCACACAGATGCTTGAGCCCAGGAGTTAGAGACCAGCCTGGGCAACATGGCAAAACCTCATATCTACAAAAAATACAAAAATTAGCCAAATGTGGTGGTGCATGCCTATAGTCCCAGCTACTAGGGAGACTGAGATGGGAGGATAGCTTAGCCTGGGAGTTCAAGGCTGCAGTGAGCCAACACCGTATCACTGCACTCCAGCCCAGGTGACAGAGCGAGATCCTGTCTCAAAAAAAAAAAAAAGGAAAAAAGTACAGAGACAAAAAACAAAAACCAGACATTAATTCTCTTATACTGTAATCATTTCATATGTATATTTCCAGTGTTTTTCCATACATATAGGTATACATATTTGTATGTATCTACATAAATGTATATATGCACACACATATATCACAAAAGAAAGGCATATATCATTTTGTCTCACTTTCCTCATTAAGCAACATATAGTAAATCTTTTCCTGTGACCAGTCCCTTATTAATAAACACTTTGGTTTTTTCCAATTTTTCTGTTATAAATCATGCTGCAGTAAAGTCCTTATTTATTCACCTTGTGCTTACTTGCTATATTTCTTTAGGGAAAGAGTTCTTAGACAGGAAACAGTTGGTAATGCATATTGGAAGGCTTTAAATACTTAGCTAACCCATCCTCCTGCAAGGTTTCACTAGTCACACTCTGCCCTTGCCAATCTCAATGAGAAGAAGGTGGAGAGTTTGGGATACCTCCCTTCTCCTACTTCCAGTCACTTACTGGGGGGGCAACAACAACTTGTTCTATGAGTTCCAAAATATTTCTGTATTTCTAGCCACCAAGTCCCAGTTTAGTCTTCCTTTTAGGTGCATTCATTCCTTCATCCAACAAATATTTTTTGAGTACTTACTATGTGCCAGGCACTGTTCTCGGTGCTGGGGACGTAGCAGTGAACAAAACTGAGGATTAGGAGCAACTTTTTCCTACCTATCCCACAGAAATTGTCTACATCATTATTCCTTTACGGAATTGTCCCTTATCACAGACTGGATGTCCAGTATGCTGTGGGGCACAGTGATACAAGGTGGGTCTCTGCCCTCAAGGCTATTTTTTTTTTTTTTTTTTTTGAGACGGAGTCTCGCTCTGTCGCCCAGGCTGGAGTGCAGTGGCGCAATCTCGGCTCACTGCAAGCACCACCTCCCGGGTTCACGCCATTCTCCTGCCTCAGCCTCTCCGAGTAGCTGGGACCACAGGCGCCCGCCACCACGCCCGGCTAATTTTTTGTACTTTTAGTAGAGACGGGGTTTCACCGTGGTCTCGATCTCCTGACCTCGGGATCCGCCCGCCTCGGCCTCCCAAAGTGCTGGGATTACAAGCGTGAGACACCGCGCCCGGCCTCAAGGCTATTTTTATCTCTTTAGAAGAAGCAAGCCCAAATTCTGTTTTTGTCTCTGTCTCAGCCCACCCACCCCCACACACACACATGCACGCACACACACACGCACACACACATACACACACCCCAAAACAAAACAATAGAACTCATCTTTAGTTGAGGATGTATTAATAGCAAGTGTTAAGTCATTGGATAAGGTAATATAAACACAGTAGGAGTTCAGGAGAGGAGCTGCATTTGTTGATAACTTTCCAGCTGCATCCAGAGACCCTTCAACAAGAGCTGCCACAGCACCTTCATTTGCTGGATGTGGGTGCTGAGGCCCCTCTATGGGAAGGGAAAGCATAAGATGTGCAGCTTTGCATGTATCAAAGTGTATTAGTCTGTCCTCACCCTGCTGACAAAGACATACCCAAGACTGGGTAATTTATAAAGAAAAAGGTTTAATGGACTCACAGTTCCACGTGACTGAGGAGGTCTCACAATCACAGTGGAAGGCGAAACGCACGTCTTACATAGTGGCAGGCAAGAGAGAGAATTTGTGCAGGGAAACTCCCTTTTACATAACTATCAGATCTCGTGAGACTTATTCACTATCACGAGAACAGCACAGGAAAGACCTGACCCATGATTTGATTACCTCCCACCAGGCCCTTCCCACGACACTTGGGAATTGTGGGAGCTACAATTCAAGATGAGATTTGGGTACAGACACAGACAAACCATATCATAGGGGCACACCTTTGTCTGAGGCAGGGATTTCCTAGAGACCAAACTCAACAGGGGGAATCAAGACAAGATAGGAAGCAGGGCAGGGAAAACATCTCTGAAATCCAAGAGAAGAGTAACAATGTGGGTGCTACTCACCCCTCGGGGCTGAGTCCTTGACTGCAACTTCCTCCAGGCTGTGCTGCAACCCTAGTATGCCGCAGCATACCAGATCTGGGTGTTTCCAGATCACCTAGACCTGCGGGGTTCAGCCCCACTTGTGTGTGAAAGGAAAAGATACAGTTACTATGTATTTGATAAATTAAAACAAACTTTTGTTAAGTTTCTATTTTTATTCCATATACCCACAACATATTTTTATAAAACCAAATACTTGTAGTTTTGTTATTAAAAAAACCAGCAGTCCATTGTTCACCACCTCTAATTTCTCTTTTTCCAGAAGCAACTATTTTATCCTCTCTGCTGATTATTTTGGTATTTACATTTATGCCTCTAGATAATATCCCTGAGTTTTACTTTTTGCTTTTTCCTGTTTTAACCATCATTTAGGTACATTCTATTGTGGATGACAGCACTTAGCTCTCTTTCCTCCCTGCTGTGCCCACAACATACAGGCTGTCTTCCCAACCCCCTCCTTCTCACTCCAATAACAATGTAATTTAGGTCAGATCAATAGAGTTATCCCTCGATATCCACAGGGGATCGGTTTCAGCATCCCTGAGGATTCCAAACTCCGCAGATGCTTAACCCCTGATAGAAAATGGTGTCGTATTTGCATATAACCTATGCACATCCTTCTGTGCAGTTTATATAATCTCTAGATTACTTATAATATCTAATACAAGGTAAACGCTATGTAAATAGTCGTTAAACTGTATTGGTTTTTATCTCCATTTTTTATTGTTGTATTTTTTTTTTATTCTTTCTATTGCCAGATATTTTGGATCTGCTGTTGGCTGAATCTGCGGATGCAGGGGATAGACTCTGTCCTTTACATTATTATGATGAGGCAAAAGCTGTCTATACCTGAGCTATGAAATAGTCTGTGGTTACCTTTATTTCCTGTGCTTTTTATTTTTACAAGAATAGTTACCTCCTTTTCTCATTTATGTAATTGTCCAGGTTCCACGAATGCAACCCCTTTCGCCATGTTGCCCAGGCTGGTCTCGAACTCCTAGGCTCAAGCAATCCACCTGCTTCAGCATCTCAAAGTGCTGGGATTATAGGTGAGTGCCACCATGCCAGCTTCCACTGCCTTCTGGCTTCTGCTATTGCTGTTGAGTGACCTTCTGCCATCCTGATTCTCAATTATTTTACACCTGATTTTCTTCTCCCTGGAAATAGCAGGATCCAGTTGAATCCAGTGTTTTGAAATTTCCAGTCATCTGTTATAGAACTATTTTTTGATTTCCTCTCCTCTATTTTTTCCTTCCTTTCACTTTCTGGAGTTTCTATACTTGATTATCAGAACTCCTGGATTTGTTTAATTATTTTCTCTTTTCTGTCCAATTTTTTACGCTTTTAACTTTTTGCTTTGCTTTCTGGGAGATATCCTCAATTTTAACTTCCAAGTTCCTGTTAAGTTTTTCAGATTTATTCTTGTCTTTTAAATTTCTAGTAACTCTTTGTGTATATGTGTATGTGAATATGTATTAAATACACACACTTTAACATATTATGAGTATCTATTTCCATATAAATATATAGCTGTATTTATATGAATGAGGATGGGGTGGTGTTGGTTCTTGTTCTAAGTAGCAGAGCCTCTAAGCAACTTTATTTTCTATTTGTTTTGGTCTCTATTGTTCACATTAGAGGATTTCTTTAGATGTCTGGTAATTCTTACCTTGTCCATTTATCCATCTATAACAAAAACCTGTATAGCTCCCACAATGTGCCAAATACTGTTTTAAGCAATTCACAAGTACCATTTCAGTTCATCCTTATACCAATGTCCCTATGCGACAGGGACATTGTTATCTCCATTTTAAGAAGTAGGGATGTTGTTTGTATTTAGGTCCAGTGGACAAATAATCTTACTGGAAGTTCTGGGCTGTACATAAACTTGTCAACTGCAAACTTCATCTTAGTGTGTTTGAATCTTTTCCTTGTGGAACATCCATATCAGTCTCTTTAGGTCTATTTTCTGGGGCAGGTCAGATGATCAAAGGGGACTCTACTGAGCTCCTGCTTAAAGGGTGAAGGTCTGGCCAACAGATGTAGGGGAGTGGGGACATGATTTCTGGGGACTCCGCCATCCTTGTTCTCTACAGTGCCTGCCTCTCCTAGACCAGAGACCCTCGGTGTTACTGTCTCCCATCTTTGTCCAGAATGGAGGAGAACCTGGCTGCCCGGACTTGGGGAAGAAATGTGGAGATGTGACTTCTTCATAAACAGACCATAAACCAATTCTTCCAATTTTAGCACCCGTCACTCTCACCTCCACTTCCAGAAGTGCCTGGTGCCGCCTACTCTCAAGCCCTATGGGGGTTCTGGCTCACAGAGTGAGTTGGTTTCTCACATTCTGCACTGTTGGCTTAGGATTCCATTTTCTCTCCATTTTCTTGAGTTTGCTAAGTAAATTACCCCTTATCTAGCTGCTTTTCCGGTTTCAAGTGTCGTTGCTGTTTTCTACTCTCCCATTTCCCCATTGATGTGGGTCTGTGCCTTTAAAAATCCCTTTACTGGCATTCTCATGAGGTTGCAGGGGGGAATGAAAACAAATGTTTGCATCTTTACACAAGAATCCCTGCTGTTCAGATTCTCGCTCCCTTCTCCCATCTACTTATTCTTCTACCTAGAAATCACAATAGAACAGAGAACAGAAATGCATAGCCTTAGTCATAAGCTATAAAGCCTTACATTTGGTGAGAGATACCAGAAAAGGGGCAAAGAGGGACAATGACATAATTATATGGTATGTATTAGAAAAGTATGGCAAACACCAACATATAATCTTAATCTTGGTACTTTTATAATGAACATTTTAGAAAACAAGGCTGAACGGTCTTGGTTTATAAGGTTACACTGAAAAATAGAGCACTTCTCTCTTGGGGATTACACTCCACCCAGGACTTTATTTCAGAATATCCAGAAAAAGATGAGGTTTTAATTTGGATCCAAAGTCGGCGGGGTGGGGGCATGAATTTTTAAAAATATAGGGGGAGGAGTACTGCATTAAAGGATGGGCTTAAGCAAATACAGATGGCCTCAGAGGCACACCAGACCTTGTCTCCCAAGGCTGGAAAGCCTTTTAGCACAGGCCATTGGATTCTAAATTCTGAAGAGCTCAGTACAGGCCTTTGGCTAGGTGTCTTGTAGGTATGTTTGTCTGTCTTTGTAAGCCTTCTGTAAATTACATTTGTCTATTCTTTTCTTTTTTATAATGTGGATTAAAATCAGACCCTTTAGAACAATGTGCAGCAGAATCGCCAGTGGAACTTAAAAAATAAAGACTCTAAGACCTCATATCAGTACTATTAAACCATACTTTAATTGGGCTTGAGAGCCCCTGCTAGAGAGTAGCTCTGTGGACAGGATTCAGAGGATATATGACCCTCTGGAAATTCTAGGCAACATTGAATCCAACTTCTTTTATTTTTTTTTTTTAAGAAAAGAACCATAACTTTTATCATATTCTCATAAGAGAACTTCATAGCACTTATCACTACTCTACATCATATATTACATTATATTATGTAATTGTTTGCTTTCTGTTTTACCTGCCATAATAAAGGTAGAAAATTTGTCTATGCATGGAATCAACCCAAATGCCCATCAATGATAGACTGGATAAAGAAAATGTGGTACATATACACCATGGAATACTATGCAGCCTTAAAAAGGAACAAGATCATGTCCTTTGCAGGGATGTGGATGGATCTGGAAGCCATTATCCTCAGCAAACTAACACAGGAACAGAAAACCAAACACCACATGTTCTCACTTATAAGTGGGAGCTGAACAATGAGAACACATGGACACAGGGAGAGGAACAACACACACTGGGGCCTGTCAGGGGGTGGGGTAGGGGGAGGGAGAGCATCAGGAAAAAGAGCTAATGCATGCTGGGCTTAACACCTAGGTGATGGGTTGATAGGTGCAGCAAACCACCATGGCACATGTTTACCTATGTAACCTGCACATCCTGCACATGTACCCCAGAACTTAACAGTAAAAATTAAAAAAAGAAAGTTTGTCTATTGTTAGTGTCCCAAGAACAGAAATAATCTCTTTTTCAGCATTAAATAATATTGGTCGAATGGAGGAATGAATGAAAAGAATTCATAAGCTCCCTTCTCCCCCAAAGGCTAAAGCACTATCTATAACAAACTGCAATGGAAACTCCTGATAGAAATTCAATCTTTATTCGGATTCCAAAAGCACAGTGCTGAACTGGACACAGGAGGATGAAAGGGTGGTGGTGGATACAGAGGTCTGTGACATCGTTCCTGGCCCTAGATTAGTTGCATACTCTCCCTCCACTCTCATTCAGGATGCATCATCAGTGGGGATATTTTTGAACAAAGAAGAGTTCTCACTGCTGTTATAGTACATCTCTCGGGCTTTATTTTTAGCTCTTCTGGTCTTATCAAACAACAGAAGGGAACTCTATCGCTTAAGAAACAAACATCTCTTCCCTAACCCTTGACTCCATGGCTGCAAAGTGCAGACTCATCACTCTAAGGCTTTGTCTCCTAGAAAAGCTTAACTGACTTTGTCCCATGACATAGACAAAGCTGTTTGTTGCTTCAGCCCCAGCACATTTTTTTCCTACCTCCAAATTTGCAGGAATGATGTCTGGCAAACGCTGTGCAGGGTATGTAAGAAATAGTGGGGAGGGGTCAAGATAATTCATAGGAGAAGTACACTTTGATTAACAGCTTATTTGATGGTTATTTGATCATCCGATAATATCATTCTCAGAGTCTGAAGCTCCTGTTGAAGACACTTGAGAATGTCTCAGAAGAGCCAAGATGACATAAACCAGCACACTTCCTCTTTTTTCTTAGCTTCTTCTTGATGATATCGCAGCTAACACCTTCACTTACTGCCCTTAATCAGCTCTCAGTGACCCCATACCTTCATGGGTACCCTGCCCTGGCGGCCTGGATGGGAAGGCCATACAACCTGGGGTGGAGTTGCTCATGGCAGAATTGAGGCAGAGCATAAGGAATTGCAGTTGGTGGGTGGGGTTGGGGGAGGTAGGTGGCAAAGAGAGTGCAAAGGTTTTCTAAGACAAGTCAAGCCAGCATGTGTCACACCAAAGCGTGTTGATAGTAGTCACAAGGAGGTGGTGGAGGTGAGGAAGGAATAGCTTCTACAAGCTGCTGCTAGTGAGAGACCTGAGGCTCCTATACGTACATGTAAGGATTGCTCCTCTGTTATTCCCACCCCTCCTCTACTCTACCCTTTTGTGACATTTTCTGCTTCAGTGTTATGACTGGCAGAATTTTTGAAGGCCCTCAAGATCCCTGCCCCATCCCTGACCCCCTTGTATGTGCATGGCAAGAATGAAGAGATTTTGTAAATGCATTGAAGATCTCTGACCAGTTGACTGTCAATTATTTAAAGGGGAGATCATCCTGGGTGGGCCTGACCTAATCAGGTGAGCTCTTCAAAAGACGGTCTGGAAGTCACAGGCAGAGAAGTCAGAGATTTAGGGCAGCAGAGATGCTCTTCTGTTGGCCTTGAAGAAGTAACTGCAAGACCTATCACCATAGGGAACTGAATTCTGCCAACAACCAGTGAGCTTGGAAGAGGACCCCAGCCTTGGATGAGATTGAAGCTCTGGCTGCAGCTTGCTCTCAACCTGGCAAGACCTTGCAGAGAGGACCCATGCTAAACCACATCTAGACTCCTGACCCAGGGAAGCATTGAGATGACTCATCTGTGTTGTGTTAAGCTGCCACATTTGTGGTCATTTGTTACACAGCAATGGAAATCCAATATATCCTAAATGTTTATTTTAATGTAATATAACTGGTATTACAATCATGAGCATGGGCATGGTGGGAAGGAGAGAAGCAATATATTGGACTTAAAGTGAACTGCTGGTGCTTGAATCTAGATCTACTTACCAGCCGAGAAAACATGGATGAGTTACGTAACTTGTCTGTGCTTCAGTTTCCCCAGCAGGGATGATGAAAATAACAGCACCTTGCAGGTCACTGTGAGGAATGAATGGTTCAATATCTACAAGGCACTTACGATATTGCCTGGCACATAGTAAGTGCTGCGTGAATGTCAATCTTGCAGTTAGTTTTGGGTCAGAGATGTGACAGGAACCTCAGGAGACACTGAGGGTTGCAGGGGAACAATCCCATATACAGCAGTCCCCAGTCTTTTTGGCACTAGGGACCAGTTTCGTGGAAGACAATTTTTCCATGGACCCAGGGTATGGAGGGATGGTTTTCGGGATGAAACTGTTTCACTTTGGATCATCACCACAAGGAGTGTGCAACCCAGATCCCTCACATGCACAGTTCACAATAGGGTTCGCGCTCCTATGAGAATCTAATGCTGCCGCTGATCTGCCAGGAAGTGGAGCTCAGGCAGTAATGCTCCCTTGCCCACCGCTCACCTCCTGCTGTGCCACCTGGTTCCTAACAGGCCATGGACGGGTACTGGTCCGTGGGCCAGGGGTTGGGGACCCCTGCCATGTAAGACACACTATGTTAATACCTTTTATTCTGGATTCCTGAGCTTGCTGCTACTGTCTTTTCATTGTAATCTTAACTGTCAGGTCAAGCATTACCTTTAAAAAGTCCTTTTGAAGAACGTACCTGATGCCAAGAGCTTGGCTACTGACCCAAGCGGGAACTTCTCTTTTAAAACCAAAATACAATGGAACACTTGAGAGATCTAATTAGAAAATCAAGTCTCAAAATAAATGCAAACACGATGAATTTCCAATGTTCAAAGGTGGAATCAGTGTCTAGGCCCTTAGCGGTTTTATTCTACTCCAGCCCTGGAACTGATGGATTTCTGACTCATTAATACCAACACCACAGGCTGGCTGGGCAACTGCAGGCTGTCCCAAATGAGGGAGTTTTGCTGTCTGGTAACAAACTCATTAGAGAGAAAGAATTGTGTCATTTTTGTAAGAAAAAGATAAACTAAAGCAACTAAAGCATTTGACTTAGAGAAATTTTAAAAGTTGGGGGAAACTTCTGTTCTAATCCCATCTCTGTCCCTCATTAGTGGCCCGGTGACATCCTTTCTGAAGTTACCTTCCTGTTCTGTAAAACAAAAGGATCCCCTCCTAGAGAGAGGGCATCACCACTCCCTCTGAAATCCACCAAAGAACAAAGGCCAAAATAAAGAAAAAATTATTCCACCGTGATATTACTAGAGAATGGCCACAATCTCACACCACGTATTTAAAAGATATTCATTCATACATACACATTTCATCCATTCAACAAATATTTACTGAGTACTGCTGAGGTGCCAGCACCGTTCTAGATGCCAGGAGCTCTGGCTGCCAGATATGAAGAAATCTGATCCAAAAGAAAGGAGAGGCCCAGGGTCTGACATCTTTTTCCTCTAATTCAAAGCAGGTACAGATTTAGAAATGTAAATGAAAGTGTACACAGAGGAAGTGTTGTAAAGAATGTAACCCTGCCCAAGAGAGGTCTCCTCTGTGCCCTGGGCTTCTGGGAGGTAATCTCTAAACTCCTTGGAATGTCATGCCTGATAGGAATGTTTTTGTTTCTCTGAGTGCCTTGGGTCACTCCAGATAGTCTAACAATGTGATTTAGGGTGGAGCTTTGGGTCATGTGGTATCAGCTCCACCTCTGGAGGGGCTGGAGACTGAGATCCCTGACATGGTGTTTTCCACCGGGCCTAGTGATACAGCCCTAATAAAAGCTCTGAACACCGAGGCTTGAGTGAGCTTCCCTGGTGGGAAATCCTTTGTGTGTATTGTCAAACATCATTACTGGGAAAGTCACACTCTACCTAATCTCACCAGAAGGAGACAACCAGAAGCTCCATGCTTAGAACTTTCCTGGACTCTGCTGCATGGGCCTCTTCCCTTGGCTGATTCTAATCTGTAGCCTTTTGCCATAATAGATCATAATTGTGAGTATATGAGTTTATTGAGTTGTGTGAGTCCTTCTAGTGAATTATCAAATGCAAGGGTGGTCTTGGGAAACCTCAAACTTGCAATTGTTGTCAGACGTGAGGGTAGTCTTTGGACAACTGCTTCCTAGTGTTACAGGGTCCCTTCCACGCATATGGAATAAGAAATGGTATCTTAGTCTGTTCTTATACTGCTATAAAGAACTACCTGAGGCCGGGTGTGGTGGCTCACGCCTGTAATCCCAGCACTTTGGGAGGCCGAGGTGGGCAGATCACGAGGTCAGGAGATCGAGACCATCCTGGCTAACATGGTGAAACCCCGTCTCGACTAAAAATACAAAAAAAAATGAGCCAGGCATGCTGGCGGGCACCTGTAGTCCCAGCTGCTTAGGAGGCTGAGGCAGGAGAATGGCATGAACCCGGGAGGTGGAGCTTGCAGTGAGGCGAGATCGTCCTACTGCCCGAAAGGCTCCTTCTCAAAAAAAAAAAGAAAAGAAAAAGAAAAAGAAAGAACTACCTGAGACAGGGTAATTTATAAAGAAAACAGGCTCGGCCAGGCGCAGTGGCTCACACCTGTAATCCCAGCACTTTGGAAGGCCAAGGCGGGCAGATCACCTGAGGTCAGGAGTTTGAGACCAGCCTGGCTAACATGGAAAAACCCCATTTCTACTAAAAATACAAAAAATTATCCAGGCATGGTGGCACGCGCCTGTAATCCCAGCTACTCGGGAGGCTGAGGCAGTAGAATCACTTGAACCTGGGAAGCGGAGGTTGCAGTGAGCTGAGATTGAGTCATTGCACTCCAGCTTGGGCAACAAGAGCAAAACTCTGTCTAAAAAAAGAAAACAGGCTCAATTGACTTATGGTTCTGCAGGCTGTACAAGTAGCATGACAGGGGAGGCCTCAGGAAACTTTCAATCATGGTGGAAGGTGAAGGGAAGCAGGCACATCTTCACGTGGTGGAGCAAGTGAGAGAGCGTGAAGGGGAAGGTGCACACACTTTTAAACAACCAGGTCTCATGAGAACTCACTCACTGTCACGAGAACAGCAAAGGGAAACTCTGTCCCCATGATCCAGTGACCTCCCACCAGGCCTTTCCTCTGAAACTGGGGATTACAATTTGACATGAGATTTGGGTGGGGACATAGAGCCAAGCCATATCAAACGGTGAGCAAGACACGAATGAAAAAGGAGATGTGTTGCTTGGGGCCAGGAAGGTAGGGTTGAAGGAGATCTCCCAAAGCTGTCTTCATTTGGCCTCACTCAATTTCATAACTGGAAAACCTTTCCAGATGACCTACTGGTCCCAAAGTGGAGGGACAGCCAAAACCAGAAGAGAACTCCCCTTCCGTGGGATGAGAGATGTGCAAAGAGGGATGATCAGAGACAATGCATTTAGAATCCTTTCTACTGCTACCTCCTTCCCATCTCTCCATGCAGGCAGATATCACTGTCGGAGGCTGCCATCAATGACCTGCCTTCCAACTTAAATTCCAAGTACATTTTAAACACCACTCAGGAAAAAAAGGCAAACAATCCAGTATAATTTTCAAACAAAATTATTAGGCAAATAATAAGCTGGAATAGAATGTTTCATTGAAGACAAATAATATGCCTCACTATGCACCCCCTGCCCCAAAAAGATTTCTATTCATTGAGAAAAGAGAAAGAGAAAAAGAGAAAAGAGATAAAGATAGGAAAAAATAAATATCAAGTATAAATTAGATAAAGAACATTCTAAAAGAAGAATCTCTCTAGGAAACAGAAGACTTTTTTTGGTTAGGCTTCTCTATAGATTAAGACTGTAAAATTTTACAAAGCATACTTGAAAAGAGATAACACCACAGGCTGATATTAATAAAATCTAACGGCCAGGCACGGTGGCTTATGCCTGTAATCCCAACGCTTTGGGAGGCCGAGGCAGGTGGATCACTTGAGGCCAGGAGGTCAAGACCAGCCTGGCCAACATGGTGAAACTCTGTCTCTACTAAAAATACAAAAATTAGCCATGCATGGGGGTGGGTGCCTGTAATCCCAGCTCCTCCAGAGGCTGAGGCACGAGAATCACTTGAAGCCAGAAGGCAGAGGTTGCAGTGAGCCGAGATGGCGCCACTGCACTCCAGCCTGGGCGACAGAGCAAGAGTCTTGTTTCGAAAAAATAAATAAAATTTAAAAATACAAAAAACTAACATCTACTGAGTATTTAATATGTTTCAGATACTGTTCTTAATGGTTTACATGTATTAGCCATTTGAAACCAGCAACATTATTGCTATCCCCCATTACATATAGCAACATTAAATAACTTCCCTGGCCAGGGATGCAGTGGCTTACATCTGTAATCCCAGCACTTTGGGAGGCCAAGGCAGGTGGATCACCTGAGGTCAGAAGTTCAAGACCATCCTAGTCAACATGGCGAAGCCCCATCTCTACTAAAAATACAAAAATTAGCTGGGCATGGTGGCGTGCGCCTGTAATCCCAGCTACTCAGGAGGCTGAGGCAGAAGAATCACTTGAACCCGGAAGACAGAGGTTGCAGTGAGCCAAGATTGCGCCACTGTACTCCAGCCTGGGCAACAGAGGGAGACTCCCTCTCCAAAAAAAAGCTTTCCTAAAAGTCACTGGTTAGTGGTGGAACTGAGCTGCAACCCCATATGGTTTGATGGTTTGGCTCTTAACCTCTATCCTATCCTACCTGAAACATTAAATTTTTATCAAACAGATCACAATAAAAACCTACATGAATTCCAAGAAGAATCTGTACTGGCTACATTGTCTGACTGTAATGAAATAGTATAAGTAGTAATCATTGAAGAATAACTTCACTACTCTATCCCAATAACTTAAAAATCTGAACAACACAGACAATTTTCTAAGAAAATATGTTATTCAAAATAAGTTTTAAAGAAGGCAAATTCAAGTTAGTAACAACAAGTAAAACAATAGGATAAATTGAGAAGGAAAATTGTCAGCCTGGCGTGGTGGCTCACACCTGTTGTCTCAGCACTTTGGTAGGCTAGTGTGGGAGAATCACTTGAGCCCAGGAGTTCAAGGCTGCAATTAAGCTATGATTGTGTCACTACACTGCAGCCCGGGCAAAAGAGTGAGACTCTGTCTCTTAAAAAAAAAGAAGGAAACTGTTAAAGTGCCAGGCCTAGAGAGTTTTATGGA
This sequence comes from Hylobates moloch, assembly GCF_009828535.3. Lineage (NCBI taxonomy): Eukaryota > Metazoa > Chordata > Mammalia > Primates > Hylobatidae > Hylobates > Hylobates moloch. Next base: position 31,600,248 of record NW_026652280.1, read on the forward strand.
TGAATACTTCAAGGAACAGATTAATTTTGATGCTATTCAACTATTACAGAGCATTACAAAATAAGGAAGACTTTCTGCTCTCCTAATAGCCTGTTAAGCCAGAATTACAGTGATGACAGTGATGCTAAAAGCTGACAAATATGGCAGATGTACATACTCACCTGTGCGTGCACGCAGCCCGTGTGTCAGATCAGATGCTCTGAGCTATAACAGGATCCTTGAGTAAGAGTCACTTAAATATCAGGCCATTTATGATCAAACCAAACACCACGCAAAGCCTAGGAGTAGGTGTTTTCATTGTTAGGTCAAGCATTTAATGAGGCCCTCTGGGTCCACAGCTCCAGGAGTTCTGCTCTTAGAGGAGATAGGAGAGCAGGACTAGATAGGTGGATGAGGAGCCAGAGCCAAGTCCAGAAATCAAGCTGTGTGGCCCATGCCTCACTGACTGCCCGAGCCTACCACTGTCCCTTTTCATGGTTCTTTTGCCATGATGTGTTGATGCTCTGTTCCGACTGGTTGCGGAGTGCATCTTGTATCTGTGTTTAAATAGTTTGACTATCACCCTGAATATACCAAGTAGTTTTGGAAATGTAGTATCCTAAAATTGGCATCTCAAATCAGCAGAAATAAAGATGATTTATACGGATACCTGTTTCATTGTTTAGAACAAAGTAAAGCTAATTCCCGGCCTCACCTGTCCTAGTGATCATTACTAATAATTCAAATTTTAAAATGTTAAAAAAGAGAAAGAAAACCTCAGATTACTAGAAGAAAACAAGGATGAATCATCTTTAAAATCTTGGAATGAGAAAGACCTTTCTAAGCATGATGTGAAAACTAGAAGCAATAAAGAAAACATTTGGGCCGGGCGCGGTGGCTCACACCTGTAATCCCAGCACTTTGGGAGGCCAAGGCGGGCGGATCCCGAGGTCAGGAGATTGAGACCATCCTGGCTAACACAGTGAAACCCCGTCTCTACTAAAAATACAAAAAATTAGCCGGGCGAGGTGGCGGGTGCCTGCAGTCCCAGCTACTCAGGAGGCTGAGGCAGGAGAATGGTGTGAACCCCGGGGAGCGGAGCCTGCAGTGAGCCGAGATCGTGCCATTGCACTCCAACCTGGGCGACAGCAAGACTCTGTCTCAAAAAAAAAAAAAGAAAACATTTGACACATTTGACAACTAAAAAAAAGGAAACTTTCTGTATGGAAAAAATGGCATCCTAATAAAAGTCAAAAGCCAAGAAATAAAAAATCAAAATATAAAAACACTATTTGCAATACATTTGACAGCTAAGGAGTTAATTTCCCTTATGCACAAATCCATGAGCGCTCTTACAAATTGGGGTCCAATAATTAAGAAAACGTCCACACCATCACTAATACTTGATACATTTAAATCTCATCTTTGTTTTATTTGTTTGTCCACTAGATAATACTCAGTGTTGGATAGGGTATGGGAAAGTGGGCACATTCATATGTTTGCTAATATAACTTTTTAGGAGGATAATTTGTCAAATTCATTAAAACTTAAAATATTTATACCTATTGGCAGATTCATTCCTGGAAGCATCGTGTGTAGCTTCACAGAATTGGAAACAACTCAAATATCTATTGATAGGGGATCAATGAGACAAATTAGAGTACATATATTAATCCAACCAAATGTTGATTGTCTACTATCTGATGATACTTGCATTCTCATGGAAGGAAATGCAGAGCAAATAGCTAAAAAAATAGCCACACAAGGTTTGTAATAACTGCTTTGAAGGAAATCAACATATTATATTACAGAGCAAGCATTGGCAACACATGGCCCATGGACCTAACCTGGCCTGCCACTTGTTTTTGTGTAGTTTGTGATGTAGTTTAAATGTTTATCCCCTCCAAATCTCATGTTGAAATGTAATCCCCAATGTTGGGATGGGCCTGGTGGGAGGCCCCACCTCCAACATTGGGATTATAGGGGTGGATCTGTCATGAATATCTTGGTGCTGTCCTCATGATAATGAGTGAGTTCTTGCTCTGAGTTCACATAAGATCTGGTGGTTTAAAAGAGTGTGGCATCTCCCCTCTCTGTCTTGCTCCTGCCCTCACTTTCCACCATGATCAAAAGCTTCTTCGGGCCCTCACCAGGAGCAGATCCTGGAGCCATGCTTCCTGTAAAGCCTGTAGAACTGTGAGCCAATTAAACCTTCTTTCTTTAAAAATTACCCAACCTCAGGTACTTCTTTATAGGAACACACAGATGGACTAATACAGCTTGCGAGTTAACAATGATTCTTATATTTTTAAATGGCTGTTAAAAAATCAAAAGATGAATATTATTTCATGATGTGAATATTACATGACATTTGTACTCCTACTATGTACCCACAAAAATTTAAAAATTTTAAAAACCGTAAAAAAAGAAAATTATATGGCCTTTCAAATTTCAGTGTTCTTAAATAAAATGCAATCAGAATTCAGCCATACCTATCTGTTTGCATGTTGTCTGTGTCTGCTTTTCACTGCAGTGGTAGAGTTAAGTTGTTTCTCTAGAGACTGTCTTATAAAGCCTAGACTATTTACTTATCTGGCCCTTTGCTGGAAAAGATTGCTAACCCCTGTTTCAGAAGGAATAGATAATGAATGGCCCAAGAGAAATGAAAACATATGTCTACACGAAACTTGTACATGAATGTTCACAGCAGCATTATTCATAAGAACCCCAAAGTGGAAATGACCCAAATTCCTATCAACTGATGAACAGATAAGCAAAATTTATCAATCCATTTGTTTGATAAATAAATGGATGGATAAATAAACAAAACGTGGTATAACCATACAATGGAATATTATCGAACCATGAAAAAGAATGAAGTACTGTTTCATGCTACAACATGAATGAACTTTGAAAACACGTTAAGTGAAAGAACTCAGTCTCAAAGGAATGTATATTGTATGATTCCATTTATATGAAATAAGCAGAATAGGCAAGTCTATACAGACAGAAAGTAGATTGGTGGTTACCTAGGCCTGGGGGGGTTGGGTAGAAATGGGGAGCAATTGCTAATGGGGCCTATGAAAATGTTCTAAAATTGATTGTGGTGATAGCTGCACAACTCTGTACACATGCTAAAAGTTATTAAATTGTACACACAAATGGGTTAATTGTATGGTATGTGAATAGTATCTCAATAAAGCTGTTTTAAAAAGAGTGGAGCATATTGGGGGAACCACCCCCGATAATTCAATGTAATTTCACATAGGTTCTTTTCTATTTCCCTAAGTGCCAGCCGGTCTGAGAAATAAAGGGAAAGAGTACAAAAGAGAGAAAATTTAAAGCTGGGTGTCTGGGGGAGACATCACATGTTAGCAGGTTCTGTGATGCCCACCAAGCCGCAAAACCAGTAAGTTTTTATTAGTGATTTTCGAAGGGGAGGGAGTGTACAAATAGGGTGTGGGTCACAGAGATCACATGCTTCACAAGGTAATAAAATATCACAAGGCAAATGGAGGCAGAGCGAGATCACAGGACCAGGGTGAAATTAAAATTGCTAATGAAGTTTCAGGCACACATTGTCACTGATAACATCTTATCAGGAGACAGGGTTTGAGAGCAGACAACCGGTCTGACTAAAATTTACTAGGCAGGAATTTCCTCGTCCTAATAGGCCTGGGAGCACTGCAGGAGACCAAGACTTATTTCATCCCTTATCTACAGCTGTATAAGACAGACATTCCTAGAGCAGCCATTTTAGAGACCTACCCCTAGGAACTCATTCTCTTTCTCAGGGCTGTTCCTTGCTGAGAAAAAGAATTCAGTGATATTTCTCCTATTTGCTTTTGTAAGAAGAGAAATATGGCTCTGTTCCACCCAGCTCTCAGGCAGTCAGGCCAGTGGTTATCTCCCTTGTTCCCTGAACATCACTGTTATCCTGTTCTTTTTTCAAGGTGCCCAGATTTCACATTGTTTAAACACACATGCTTTACGAACAATTTGTGCAGTTAACGCAATCATCACAGGGTCCTGAGGTGACTTACATCCTTAGCTTATGAAGATGATGGGATTAAGAGATTAAAGTAAAGGCAGGCATAGGAAATCACAAGAGTATTGATTGGGGAAGTAATAAATGTCCATGAAATCTTCACAATTTATGTTCAGAGATTGCAGTAAAGACAGACGTAAGAAATTATAAAAGTATTAACTTGGGGAACTAATAAATGTCCATGAAATCTTCAAAATTTATGTTCTTCTGTCATGGCTTCAGCTGGTCTGTCCATTCGGGGTCCCTGACTTCCTGAAACAGGAGCATGCAATGGGTTTGGGAGCTACTTTAGATAGGGTTTCGGGAAAAGCCTCTCCAAGGATGTAATGTCTGAATTATGACTTCAAGGAAGAGAAAAGGCAGGAGAAGAATATTCCACTCAGAGGAAATAACAAAAGCAAAAGTCCTGACGCAGGAAGAAGCTTGTCTTGTTTGAGAAACAACAAAACCAAGCATGGCTGCTGCATCGTATTCTGGTGGGAGAACATGAGGTCAGAAAAGCAGGCAGGATCTAGACCATCTAGCTCCTGTGGGAGCTACTCAGGAAGGCAAAGAGTAGGATGGTGGTTATCAGAGACTTGGAAGGGAAGAGGGGAGGGGGAAATGAAAAGAAGTTTCTTAGTGGGTACAAAAATAGAGTTAGATAGAAGGAATAAGTTCTAGTATTCAATAGTACAATAGGGTAATTATAGTTAATTTATCATATATTTAAAAATGCTAGAAGAATTGTAATGTTTCCAACACAGAGAAAAGATAAATGTTGAGGTGTTGGATATCCCAATTACCTTGATTTGATCATTGTATGCACGTGTCAAGTATCACTTATATCCCACAAATATGTGCAACTATGATATATCAATAAAGAAAGAATCGAGCTATAGTGGGAGATTGAATCAGCTCTCTCTGAAGAAGGTGGCTGTGTGTAGGAGAAGGAGTTGCTTGAAAATCTGCTGGTCTATTAAGAAGGATCTGGGTGGGTAAACAACAATGTCTGCTGTGATAATAACCACACAGGAAGATACTGAGCCCTTGCCATGTGTCAGGCATTTATTCCTCACAGCATCTTTTGAGATCGGCACTAATAATCTCTGACTCAAGTTACATATGAGAAACCAGAAGTTTAGTGAGGTTAACTACCCAATCCTAGGTCTCAGAGATAAGTAAATGGGAGAGTTGAGATTTGAACCTAGGTCTCCCAGAAGCCAAGGTTTGTGTTCTTTTTATTTATTTATTTATTTTTTTGAGACACAGTCTCACTCTGTTGCCCAGGCTGGAGTGCAGTGGCGCAATCTCAGCTCACTGCAAGCTCTGCCTCCCAGGTTCCCATTCTCCTGCTTCAGCCTCCAGAGTAGCTGAGACTACAGGCACCCACCACCACACCCGGCTAATTTTTTTGTTGTTGTATTTTTTTGTTTGTTTTTTTTTGTAGAGACACAGTTTCACCATGTTAGCCAGGATGGTCTCGATCTCCTGACCTCGTGATCTGCCCACCTTGGGCTCCCAAAGTGCTGGGATTACAGGCGTGAGCCACCGCACCTGGCCAAGGTTTGTGTTCTTTACAGCATCATCAAACTGTACCCTTCTCCCACAAGCAAAAATGGAAAGCCATGTAGGCTAAAGTGGTTGGGAAAAGCTTTATGGAGGAGGCTGGATTTGAGGTAGACCCAGAAATACAGAAAAAAGGAGGCAGAGGGCAGCCCAGAAGAGATGATCAATATTAGCTAAGATGCAAAGGCTGGAGAACACAAGAGATATGCAAAATGCATTGGTGAATTCATCTGTTAGTTCTGAGGGCTCAGTAGCAGAGTAGTGGGATGAAGTCTAGAATGGTACATGGGAGCCAAATTCTGGCAGTCTCAAATGCCATCCTGCCTGGGTGACATTGTCTGGTGGGTGACATAGAGACACGAAATGTTCTGAGCAGAGGAGTGACAAGGTCACAGTGTAGGTGATAAAGAGGAGTATGGTAGTGAGAGGTAAGAGTAGAATGGGGAAGACACTGCAGGCATGGACTAGAGTTAGGGATCTATTGCCATCCTTTACCTCTGAGGAGTATGGCTTTTACCTTTAAGTGGAGGTAGTGACTGTGGCTGTCCCCCAAAAATAGCTGAACATATGAACTATTTCCATGCAATAAACAGTTGGACTTGGTATTTGAACAGAGCATGGAGCTTAGGAGAGGAAGAAATCAAGGAGGATTCCAAGGCTTGGATGACAGAAATAGGGGAGCTTCTAGAATTAGATACAGGTAAAGTGTATACAGAAAAGAACAAAAGGCTAAGGATTCTCTCAACCTTAGAGAGTATCACATGTGTAGAAGTTGTGCAGACCCTGCTATTTGCCAACCTGGTATCCACCCGATTTTTCTTTGCTAACAACTCTCAGCAGCAATGTTCCTGCTTCCAAAAATACATTTCCCAGCTCCTTTGCAGTGAGGATGAGCATGTGACACTGTCTCTGGTTATAAGACCTGAGTGGAAGCATGCTGGGGATTTCTGGGAAGGTTTTTCTTTTCTCATGTAAGTGACAGCCTTTCTTCCTTGTGGCTTCCTCTCATTCTGCCTGGATGGAGGACAGGAGGCAAGAGGTTGAACAGCCATTTTGCAGTCATGGCTAACTATGAAGACAAAAGCCACCTGCTAAGGATGAGAGAGCAGAAAGATAGAAGCTGCCTGGGAAACTGGGAACATTGCAAAGCCATTGTGCCAGTCCTAGATTGTCTACCTATGCACTTCATGTGAAATAAGAAAAACAAGGCCGGGTATGGTGGCTCACAACTGTAATCCCAGCACTTTGGGAGGCCAAAGCGGGAGGATAGTTTGAGCCCAGGAATTTGAGACCAGCCCAGACAACATGACAACACCCCATCTCTACACACACAAAAAATTAACTGCCATTAATTTTCATGGTGGTGTGGGCCTATAGTCCCAGATGCTGGGGAGGCTGAGGTGGGAGGATCACCTGAGCACAGGAATTTGAGGCTGCAGCAAGCCATGATTCTGCCACTGTTCTACATCCTGGGTGACAGAGAGACCATGTCTCAAAAAAAAAAAAAAAAAAATCTAGCTGAGCACAGCGGCTCACACCTGTAATCCCAGCACTTTGGGAGGCCGAGGCGGGTAGATCATCTGAGTTGGGAGTTCAAGACCAACCTGGCCAACATGGTGAAACCCCATCTCTACTAAAAATACAAAAAATTAGCCGGGCGTGGTGGCAGGTGCCTGTAATCCCAGCTATTTGGGAGGCTGAGGCAGGAGAATGGCTTGAACCCAAGAGGCAGAGGTTGAAGTGAGCTGAGACTGCGCCATTGCACTCCAGCCTGGGCAACAAGAGTGAAACTCTGTCTAAAAAAAAAAAAAGAAAAAATCTTTATTTTGTTAAGCCTCTGTAGTAGGGTTACTATTATATGAAGCTAAATGTAATTCCTGACTGATACAGTGGGTTAGAAAACAAAGGAGATAAAAGGAGTGATCAGATAAGTAAGAGGAGAGCCAGAAAAGTTCAGTTCACAGGAGCTGATGGAATAGAGTCTGGACCCAAAGAGGACATTCGCTAAAGCTTGTAGAGTGGGTGAGACGGCAGAGAGGGTGTTCTAAGCACAAGCTCACCGGAGCAGAGCCGTAAGTGAGATGGTGAGACTGGCAGTGTCACTGGTATGGAGTAGAGAAGAGGTCCAGGGAGTCAAGGGGGCAGAAATACATGCATTGTCAGGTAGTTGAAATGAATGTTGAAAGGAACTGGGATGAGGGGAGGAAAGGTAGAAAGAATGAGAGTCAGGTGCCAAAAAGCTATCGAGGAGCCTAGGAATGGGTCCCAGAAAGCAGGACTCGGTGTTGCCTTTAAAGACAGTACTAGCCAGCACCTAGGCAGGGTTTCCCAGCCTGTCATATTCTTGGAGATGTCACAGCAACTCAGTTGGTTTCCATTTATCCTTAATTGACCAGATGTTCAGTAACAGGCTCTCACTCTCCTGATTAATAAAGTTGGACCTAGAAAGCTGTGTGACTACTGACTAGCTTCTTGGGAAGTACGCCCTTCCTAGGATCGGCATGCTGAGAATTATGCCTGTTTTTCACAGATACCTGTAGTTGATTTCCAGGTTAACTGGGAAACCAAATCCATTGTCAGAAGGTTACTGAATGAGCTCAGAACCGGAATGAAAGCACTCCTGCTTGGATGCATGCGCTTTCTCAGAAGTGGTAGTGCAGATGAATCTCCTGCCGCCTCTCTCCATCTGGACTGTGTACACATCTCTCAATGCTGGGCCCCAAGTCTTTCTTTAATCACACAGTGCCCCTTAGAGCTGCTGAGGTTATGGCTTTCTTCACACTCTGATCTAAGCCTAAGGATAGCCACTGGTCCCCTGGACAGGTCTGATGTAGGTGTGTCCGTTGTCTTCTCAGCAACTAATTTAAAAGCCACCTATAGCTAGGTGGAGAGACTCTGTATCTGGTTATTCTCATCAGCTGTGCACTGATTAGCATCATTTTCACTGTCACGGGGTGATAATTATCCAGCTTCATCCTCAAAGTCGGGGTGGAGGGCACATCACTGAAAGCCCTGTGAGCCTGAGACAAACGTGGATAATCATTTTAGTTCTTACCAAATTGATACCATAACTTCAAATCACAGAATCAACACAACTAATGGTGGCCAAGCAGTCTTTTCAGAGGCTACCCATGAACTTCTAGGAGCCACGGAGGGTGCTGGGCTGAGGGATCAGCCCACCAATGCTTAGACCTGCTCCTTTCTGCATAGGTGGGCATGGGATGGTCTTCGCTGCACAGAAGGCAACAGTTTGGCTGGTGGTTGGCAGGTGCAGTTTTTGGCTCAGAAAATATGGCCACTAAACCCATAGGGTAACACTTGTTCTGGGTTTTCTCAAGGAAAGTCAGGAAATATTTGGAAAAGGTAAGCAAGGCACAAGCCACACCCTTTAGTCCCTAGGCCTGGGTGCCTATTGCTCTGTGTTGGTCAGGCCCCAGCTGTGTGGCTGCAGCCAGATCTGAGTGCCTCTCTTTCAGACAATGTGGCAGCAAGGTACCTGCCCAGGACAGTGGAGATGTGGACACCTGGGTGCTGGTAGAGCAGCGGAATGCCCGGGAGAAGGACAGCCTGAAGACAAAACTTGAGGTACCACAGCAGCAGCCATCAGTATCCTCAAAGGGCCAGTAGGAAGTCAAGTTTTAATATAAAACTAACTTGGGTGCAGTGACACACGCCTATCATCCCAGCTACTTGGGAGGCTGAGGCAGGAGGATAGCTTGAGCCCAGGAATTCGAGGCTGCAGTGAGCTATGATTTTGCCTGTGAATGACTACTGCACGCCAGCCTGGGCAACACGACGAGGTCCTATCTCTAAAAATAAATAAATTAATTAATTAATTAAAAAAATACATATAAGACTGGGATTTAAATGCCCTAGAAGTAAAATGTCTTATTTTTAGAGGAGGAGGGATGCCTGTGGAGCTTACGCACAGGTTAGGCGACACTGTCAGGAAGAATGTGAAAGGGATTCTTTTCCTGAGCAAAAAGTCAGACCACATGATTCTAAGGTCTTTTCCAACTCTGAGATGCCAGGTTCTGATGCCTAATATGTGGCAATTGATGGGGCTTATACAGGGAGTATCCAGTATTTATATATTTGGTGTGTTCACTTATCTCCTGATCATTAGTTGTTAAAATCCTCCCAGCCATAACTTTGACAGGAATAGAAACGACAGTTTTTGTTGACTGTAAATGGACAGAGAATACTGTGGCTTTGGAGATAAATTTTAAAGCACTAGGTATATGTGGCATCAGAATACATAGCTATCTTGTTCATGCATGCTAACACAGAACAATAGTCAAGAAATGTTAAATGAAGATGAAGCAAGGGTAATAGTGTAAAGCGCATACCTCCGGCTGGGCACAGTGGCTCACACCGGTAATCCCGGCACTTTGGGAGACAGAGGTGGGTGTATCACTTGAGGCCAGGAGTCCGAGACCATCCTGGCCAACATAGTGAAACCCCATCTCTACTAAAAATACAAAAAAGTTAGCTGGGCATGGTGGTGCGTGACCGTAGTCTCAGCTACTCGGGAGGCTGAGGCACAAGAATCCCTTGAACTCGGGAGGTGGAGGTTGCAGTGAACCAAGATCATGCTACTGCACTCCAGTCTTGGTGATAGAGCCAGACTCTTGTCTCAAAAAATAAATAAATAAATAAAAAGCAACAGCATATTTTCCTCAACTTCAAAAAATGACATGTATGTATATACATATGTATACTTGTACATTCATGGAATAACTCCAGAAAGATATCCAAAAATCTGATACCAGTGTTTTGGTCACTGAGTGGCTGAAGGTAAGAAAAAGAATTACTTTCTACTGGTTACTTCTTTTGTACTTTTCGACTTCCATACATTGTGTTGTATAACCTGTCAATAATAATAATAATAATGATAATGAACCTTAGCTGCCTTACCAAGAAACCACAGTTACCGGCAGGCACAGGGGAAGGGTAGGGAGGCTGTGGAAACGGCAGCCTTTGGGGGGCCTGGGGAGAAGAAAGTCTGTATTTAAATACAATTCAATCCTGCCCACATTTAGAAATCATTTGCAATGAATTCCATGTGGGACTAGATTAGTTTGAACTTGAGCCACCCTCCAGTGGATCATAAAAGTGAAAAGGGGGTTCATGACCGTTCATGGGAACAAGTGATTACTTTGGGCTGTGGATATTTTCCTCAAAAGCTCTGGTCTTCCTGGATGAACAGCTGCGTGCCTGGGTCCTGTCCTCATTCTGCCACTGCTAACAGTGTGACCTTGGGTAACAGACTCTGTTCTCTGGGCCTCTTGGAGAAGTAATGAGCTCACAAATGTATTGTCTAATTTATTCTGTCTGAACTAGGGTGTGGGTGTGGAAACACCACCGCAGAGCAATGAAAACCAAAGGCTGGTCTTGAGGAACTGGAGAGTGTATCAAGGAAACCACAGCAGAGTCGGGCTAAGCCTCGAGAGAATTACCATATCCTGTTTTCTGTCGGAGCCTGGCCAGACCCTTTGCCAGGTTCCAGTGAATCACCAAATCACTCTGGGCACGGCTCAATGCACAGATGGCACTGGGAGCGGGGAGAGCCGCATTAGGCGGTAAATCTCTCCTGCACTAATCCCAGGAAGCATATGCTTAATTAGGCAAGGGTGTGTTGGACTTCCAGAGTACAGATAATTGAAAATCAGTGGAGATGCCTTGTTTTCGCCTAAAAAAAAAAAAAAGATGAAATATATGGGTAAGTGACAAAATTAAGGAGGCCCAAATTTGTTAATCTTTGAATTTTTATTGTACACTTAACTTTACAGAAAATAATTTTAACTGAAACACTACCCTAGAGTCTCTTCTGACCTTGTTTGATATATAAACATATTTTATTATTTATTTATGTATTTATTTAGAGACAGGGTCTTGCTCTGTTGCCCAGGCTGGAGTGCAGTGGCGATCACAGCTCACGGCAGCCTTAACTTCCTGGGCTCAAGTGATCCTCCCATCTCAGCCTCCTGAGTAGCTGGAACTACAGGTGAGCACCATCACGCCTGGCTTATTTATTTTTATTTATTTTTTATTTTTTAGTAGAGGCGAGGTCTTGCTGTGTTGCCCAGGCTGGTCCCAAACTCGTAAGTGCAAGCAATACTCCCACCTTGGCCTTGCAAAATCCTGGGATTACAGGTATAAGCCACCTCGCCTGGCTACAAACACATTTTTAAAAATACGTATTGTATTTTTTATTTCAGAGGTGATATATGTTTTTATAAAAGGGTAGTTGTATTTTATGTTCTTTTTATAGACATTTGGAAAACAGAAATATATACAGAAAAAATAGAACTCATGAAAGAGTGAAACAAAGAAAAAGGTACTGTGTTAGCAATGTTGCAGATTACTCGTCACACTTGGCTGTATTAAAAAATGTGGTTTCATTTTGGTTTAATATTGTACTGATATTCAATATTCAATATTAATATATCATCAATATATTTCTGATATTCCCTGTGAGCACCTCCTCATTGGACAGTAAGGAGCCCTAAGGCTTCCCAGTGAATAGTATCCCATCTCCTATGTTTTAAACAGGCTACTTTCAATTTATAAATTCTTACTTCTCAGAAACCAATCCCCTGTAAGGTGTCAGCTGCCCAGGGATTGTATCTGAACCTGTAACTGCTGAATAGTACCTACCCCGACCTGGCCTCTTGGGATTCTGCGCTAGCACATGTTGCTGGGGTCTTTGAGCCCAGCAATTTAGCCCCACTTGCTTCTGCTGGTCCCCTGACCTTCTCAGCACTGTTGCATTCCATACCAGGGCATTTGGCTTCACATGGATCCTTTGCTATCTGTGAGCAGACCATGGACAGCCAGGAGCGCATGGTCCATCTAACTGCCTATCACCTGCCAAACCTGTCTCAGGTTCTTCCATGCTCAAAGTAGCCACAGGTAGGGTTTCTACCCTACTTGTATTGCATCCAGGGAAATGAGCTGCTAGCCCTGATGTCCTTGCACTTCCCAAAATCTATTTAGATGTGTAAGTGCCTGCCTGGCATATGTGGAGAGGAAAATAATAGGGATCCAGCACCTGACCTTCTTGCACTACGTCAGTCTTTCTCCTTTGTTCTTTCACCTGAGCAGGAAAGGTCTGTCTTTGGATGTTCTGCTGTCTCTGTATATGTATAAATATACACAGACGATATTATACAGAGACAAACAAAGGCAGATATTATATAACAGATTATATATTATATGTTACATATTATATAATAGATTATATATTATCTATATTTGTCTCCGTATATCCTCTGTGTATATATAGGCATATATATAAGTATACAGAGAGGATATTATATGTATTATATTTTATAAATATATTTATATAAGTATATTTACATATATAGTTATATGTATAACTATATACGTATATAAATATAGAAATTTATATATTACATTAAATATATTAATATATTTATATAAATATACTTATATATTAGATATATATTAAATATATTTACATAAATATAATTATGTATTATATGAATATATTAAATATATTTACATAAATATAATTATGTATTATATGAATATATTAAATATATTTACATAAATATAATTATGTATTATATGAATATATTAAATATATTTATGTAAATGTATGTTAATGTAAATATATTAATAATTATATATTAATATTATGTATCTATTTGTGTTTGTATAATATCCTCCTTGTCCCTTCTCTGTCCTAGACTATAAGGTTAGCAGACATCATAGTTTAACTGTTATAGGCAGAGTGAAACTTTCCTCCACAGTGAAAGAGACTACAGAAATTTAGAAATCCTGTTTCTTCTGACAAAGTCTGTCTCTCCATGCTATAAAACCCAATTTTGGAGATAAGAAGCAAATTATTAACTCTTGTTTTTTGTTACAGTAAGACTTCTATCTGCCCCACCTGACAGCCTCCCACCCCTAATTCCTCTCCTTTCCCTTTACCCAACACAGATAGATTTTGTAGGCTGATCATGGTAAGGTCAAATGCATAGAATCATTGGCGGCAGGGCCAGGTGGGGGGAAGAATATTAATGTGCTTAGAAATATTACTCCAGCTACAACATCTTTAAATTGCAATGTTTTGGTAGTGACTAGGAAGATTAAACATTTTTTAAAACATCTCATGTTTTATAAATATGAAATATTTTATTACTTTATAACAGTTCTGTATATAGTAAGGCTATTAACTCTGCTTGGTGCACATTTTTGTCTATACAATGTTTCTGGTCTTATAAAATTTCCATTTCTTTCATAATTTTATGCTTAGAAAACTTGTCCCCAAACTATTTTCTTTCACATTTTTCAGTCACTAAAATTTTTATGATTTTATTTTTTCTCTTTAATATATTGGGAATCTATTCTAGGATATACTGGAAGGAGAAGATCTAACTTGATTACTTCTAAACTGCCAGTTTTCCCGGAATCATTTGATGAATATTCTAGAAACATAAGTATTTATATCACCGTATCTCATGCAGATGAACTTGTTTGTGCTTTTCATCACTTAACCGTTTTTGAATGGCAAGCATATGTATAACCTCTTCTTTCCTTTCCAAATGAGTGGTTCCCCTCCTGTGTAATCTTTTTAGAAGGTTACTCAATTATTCTAAGGATGCCTCCATTGATGGAAATTCTTTTCTGGTTTCCTTTGAAAATTATTTTTGCCAACAGCTTTTGAGCCATATAGAAAACCAGTCTTATAGCTTACTAATACTTTTTTATTGAACCCTCAATTACTGCAGCTTGATTACCTGATTTGCCAGGTAATGTGGCTCCAGATGACTCCTTCCTATTTCCAAAGAGCAAACACATTTTTAAAGCATGTTGAAGGAGAAAAGGATAACCTCAGTTCTGCTATGTTTGTTTTAAAATTAGTCTTATGACTTTTTAGTTGCATGTGATCAGGTGTATGTATGCACATACATGAATTAGGTTTAATCTTCCTGTTCTGCATATTTGGCTGTAACTACAAATTAGAGTCATGTGCACTTGGGAGGAAGATGACTTTCTAAAGTTACTGGCCTCTAAGCAAGCTCAGAGGGCAAGAAGAACTCTTCCCTTCTCCCCACAAGAAGAGACTCATTGGATTCACCTCCTATGGTGGGATTCATCAATGGGGATAGTGAGTGATTCTTGGAAACAGATTAGCTCTGTATGTCAATGGTAGAGGCCATGGTTCCATTTAATTTTTTTTTCCAGTGCCCTGTGTATTTCTAACAACAACACTGACTAAAGGAAAGAAATGCCGAAACTGATATCTCTCTGGATTTTATAGATTTCCTAATTTTCTAATTGCTACACTCCTGCCAACAAAACACAGTGAAAGAATGCCCCATGAGGAGAGGTCTCAGAACACACCACAGGATGGGACTACAAATTTCAGTGATTACAAACAATTAAAGCAAGCAGCCAACATGTAATTTTCTTTTTGGGCATGGACATAGAATGAGAAACGACTTACTGGGTTGGAATAGATAGACACAGAGCTGTTTCCCTTTGTGTAAAAATCATACTTGATCAAGTAGAGATTATAGCTAATGTGCCCTCCCCCATTTGCCTTTAAAATTGAGGGATGTGGAAATTAGTGAAATTAAATTCACAGCTGCATTATTTGCAAATAACAAATATTCTATTTGATCCTGCAGACGCCAAAAAAGGAATGTTTTGGCTTGTGGAAAAAAAGAAAGAGTTGAACATCCAAACAATGGGAGAGGAAAGGATACACTTGAGTCTCTAGGAACAACTGGAATCGTGACCCCAAATATAACTGGAACTATCTCCCCCGTTCTGCATTTTGGCTTCTTTCCACACGTTGACTTCATCCTGTCTCACTGCAGACCAGCCTTTTCCATGTATCAGAGTGGATGTCTGCCCTAAGCTCCTGAATTTTATTGTCTCTGTACTGGAGAGATACTGCCTGTCACATTGTTGGTAGTCTGAAGTTCAAAAATCCTGCTGTTGGAATTACTGCAAAAACCTAGGAGTGCCATATGCCCCGTAAACATTGTAGATTTCAACAGTTTCCTAACACAGGGTATGAAGCGTCTTGAGGAAGGGCCACTTTTTTTCTAATTTACACAAAGGTGCCATATGGACTCGTGGTGGCCCTGGGTGGAGTTCTGATGGACACAGGTTAGGTCAGATGCCCATTCCTGGACCAATCACTTATGGCCATACGGTTGAGGTCCTCTAAGAATATGGTAGTCCCTATAAGATTCTTATAAGCAGAAGAGGAACAGTTTATAGAGAAGGGAGACGTGGTTCCCTAAAGAAAGGAATGTGCTGGCAGGCAAAATATTAATTGTCCACTATGCCACAGTAGGAGTTTGGTGAGCCTATTTTACATTTTCTTTCTCCTTTGAAAAAGTTTCTTGCTTCTGTTGTCCTTCTTTGCTAAATTTAAACACTGATAGGGCAATGACTGAGGTTCCATATTTTTCCAGAGCCAGGGCAAATACTATTTGTTAAAGAATACACTAATTTATTTATTAGGTGGTGCTGTGGTTTGAATGCTGGTGTCCCTCTAAAATTCTTGTTGAAATTTAATCTCCAATGCCATGGTATTAAGAGGTGGAGCCTTAAAGAGGTGATTAGACCACTTCCTTCTTAAAAAATGGCATGAACTTGAATACACTTTACCTATTGAACACTGTTCTCCCAATCTTCTTATTATTATTCAGAATATTAATTTACTCTCCCTTTTATAAGCATGGATCACCAGTTATTTTGATTTTTATTTCGGTCAATATTAATTAAATTTATGGAAACATATTTTCTTATTCTGTCCTCATAATATTTTCTTCTGCTCCATGTCTCTAGTTATCTTTCATTTTCTTCTTTTTCTTCTTCCTTTCTTATTTCTTTGGATTAAAAGGCTTAAGTGTTCTCTTTTAGTGAGGTTTGAGGGTGGTAAACTCTCTCAGGTTATGTGTATGTACCTATATTTTGCTATCTGTTGAATGGCAGTTTAGCTGTGTATAAAATTCTAGCTTGCCAAATATATTTCCTTGCATTTTGAAGATATTATTCCATTGTACTTTGTCCTAATTTTTTTTTCCAGTTAGAAGCCTATTATTAGTCTATCATTCATTGTTAGCTGATCTGTTAT
Organism: Hylobates moloch; assembly: GCF_009828535.3. Taxonomy (NCBI): domain Eukaryota; kingdom Metazoa; phylum Chordata; class Mammalia; order Primates; family Hylobatidae; genus Hylobates; species Hylobates moloch. The sequence continues at coordinate 31,616,948 of NW_026652280.1, forward strand.
TTTCGTTACTAATTATTAAAGATTTTTGTTTATGTTCTGCAGTTTCACTATAAAGAATCTAAGTGGGGATTTAGTTGTATTCTTCCTACTTGGTACTTAGAACACACTTTCAAACCAAGGACCTATATCATTGCTTAATTCTGGCAAATTTTTAGCTACCACCTCTTCAGTTATTACTTCTTCCTTATTCCCTCTATTCTTCTGGAACTCTTATTAGATGTATTATGTGGTCTCTCAATTTATTCTCCATGTCTTTTAATTATTATTTAAAACTTTTTATATATTTTGTGCTGCATTCTGAGTGAATTTTGTAATACTGTAATTCAATTCATTAATTTGTTCATCAACAGTGCCCATTGCTGGTCTATTAAATTTTTAAATCTGTATTTCTATTTCAAAATTTATAATCAATGTTTTGTCCTATCTATATAGTTCTTATTTCTGCCTGTTTGCTTGCTTTTTTTTTTTTTTTTTTTTTTGAGATGGAGTCTTGCTCTGTCACCCAGGCTAGAGTGCAATGGCGTTATCTCAGCTCACTGCAACCTCCACCTCCCGGGTTCAAGCAATTCTCCTGCCTCAGCCTCCTGAGTAGCTGGGATTACAGGTGTGCACCACCATGCCCAGCTAATTTTTGTATTTTTAGTACAGACGGGGTTTCACCATGTTGGTCAGGCTGGACTTGAACTCCTCACCTCATGATCTGCCCGCCTCAGCCTCCCAAAGTGCTGGGATTACAGGCGTGAGCCACCACACCTGGTCGCTTGCTTTTTTAAATGGATTTTAGCATCCCAAGCATATTTTTTAGTCTTTCTCAGAATAACCCCTAAAATATATTTCTAATAAAGCAAATTATATTTGAATAACTGACTTTTACTCTGGTCTTTCTTAGCGTTTTAGCTTTCTTCAAATGCCTTATAATGGTTTTAGTTTGTAAGATCATTTTGAAAGGGAGATTTGTTTCTATCTCTCTTCCCTATTTAGTAAGTTTGTGATAGCTTCTAGTTAGTTTCCCCCACCCTCATGCCAGTATTTCATTCTAGAACCAAGTCTTACGTTTGCGGTGGGGGATTCCTGCCCTATAATGACACTGAGGATGCTTCAGATCCAGTCACTAGGCCAGGAGGCAGCTTGTTCCATTTCCTAGTTGTGGTGTTATGTTTCTGTCTTCTGCCTCCCTAGGCTTCCCTCCTGCTTTTTTTTTTTTTTTTTTTTTTTTTGAGACGGAGTCTAGCTCTGTCGCCCAGGCTGGAGTGCAGTGGTGCCATCTCGGCTCACTGCAAGCTCTGCCTCCCGGGTTCACGCCATTCTCCTGCCTCAGCCTCCCGCCCTCCTGTTTTTATAAAAGCTATAAGCTCACATACAAGTCAAGAAGAGTTTTCTTTTTCAGCTTCCTTTCATGACCAGGCAAATATTCCTGGCTTTAATACCCCATCTCATGTGGGATCCACTTGGTCCCTATTATTCTACAGGACTGAGGTCCTAGACATGACTACTGCCTCTGCACCAGAAGCCCCGAGCACCATGGTTTTAGCCCTATTTACTTTGTTTCTGGGTCATGGAGATTTTTATCTCGTTATTGAGTCCAGTTGTATTACTTTGGTTTCTTTTTTTAAATCATCATCTATTACTGCTATATTTTTTAGTAAAAGGAATGCTTCTGAATTTACCATTTCCAGTAAAAATTTAAACATTTTACAGTAAAGAATCACGCAAAAGGTGAAGGGATATTCCTCAAGTTGAATACTAGTGTGTGTACTTATTCTTTTCTTTATCTTTTATTTTATTTCATAAAGACAGGGTCTGCGTATGTTGCCCAGGCTAATCTTGAACTGCCAGGCTCAAGCAATGCTCTCATCTGAGTCTCCCAAGTAGCTGAGACTACAGGCATGTGTGCCACCATGCCCAGCTTGTGTGTACCTATTTATTTATACTTTTCTTTATTCCATAAATAAGGATTTTTATACAGAATTTATAATAAATAGTAAAATTTAAATAAGATATTAAAATTGAGTTTAAGGAAAATATAAATTAGAATAGATTCCCAAGATTAGGACGAAAACATAAAATTTCCATACTCACATTGCAGATGATAAGATCCCACATGTTGGGCTGTATATTTGCCTCTGAGCTTCCATATAGCCGAAGTGAATAAACACAATTGATTCCTTAGTTCTCTTTTCACAAAGAAAACCCTTCCCAGTTCTTTGAGAGAAGTGAAGTTCTTCCGGCAACACATGCTAAAATAAATTTCTCCTGTGCGTATCATAGAGAGGATACTGACAGGTGAAGTAGATGATGCTTTCAAAAAAGTAGCTACAATATGAGTTAGCAAGGCTGACTTTTAGAGATTCTTCAATGAAACCCTAAGGCACAATGCCCACTTCGTTAGCACATGGCAGAGTTGAGACAAACTCAGGTATGAGTCATTGTCAAATGTTCTTTAAACCTCACAACACTCCCTCCTCTCTAGGGCTTTAAAGGATCTCCACGAATGAACCCTGTATTAGATCACTTTGGCCAGCCTGAGGCAAGAGGTGAATTCCCTTATTACTCATTTGATTGTTTTTATTGTTGTTGCAAATGACAGGAACTCAACTCAAATTAACGAAAGCATAAGAAAATTAAAATTTTTAGTTTTGTTAACTCTAAAACCCAACTGAGTAATTGTAGGCAAAGGGTCTACTGGCTGTAGAGACAATTGACTGCAGGGAAGTGAACACTGCCACGATCTTTTCCCCATCTTGTCTCTGCTTCCATCTTTGTGTTGCACGACCAAAGAGAAAAGAGAGCGCTTCTCCAATGGATCAAGTTACACAATCCTTGGGAGGGTTTGGTTTGGATCACATGCCCATCACATTTATTAGGCACATACTGTGTACCAAGCTCTGTACTCAAGCTCTTACGTGAATTATATCATTCAATCTTCATGATAACTCAAAGGGAGAGGTAGAAAGCAACTGACTGAAACTAATCTCTGCCATAGGTGGTTTTGACCTTGGCCTTTCAGTTCTTTGATTCCTCACCTGCAACGATCATACCCTCCACCTCACCAAGTCACACAATCCTATGGTCATACCCTAAGGGTTGTCTTCAACAACTGCAGATTCCCAATTTCAAGTGTCCTACTCTCCAATCACCACTGCCAGTACCCTAACTCCAACATTCATTGATCTCATTGGGTTTGCCAATCCACTGATCCCATCATTTTTCACTGTCTATCAACCCTCTCTTTTTTCCACCCCCACCCACACCATCATGTACTTAATTCTCTTTTCACCTGGCTTGAAACTATGGTTCATCTGTGTCCTAGTTTAGTTCCCTCAGAAGCTGACCTTGAGACAAAGATTTGAGTGCAAGTCATTTATTTAAGAAGTGATCCCAGGAAGCATTGGGAGGGGAGTGGGAAAGTCACACAGGAAGAGAAGGAAATGAATACAGGGAATTTATTAAGCAGGTGTGTGGAACAGTCCTTAGAATTATTCCCCCCTCAAGAGCAAGGAAATTGTAGTATCCCATCCATTGTTAGCTAAAGGTTATTCCTAGGGGCTTCCTAGCACTTCTGGCCTATTCTAACACAGACCAACAAGAAGCCCTTCTACAGAGAGCTGCTGGGGCTTGATGTGAGAAGCCAACAACATGTGCTGTTATGGGGAGTGCAGAGTGAGGGTAGGGAATTGAGGCCCATTATAGCCACTCTTTTGGAGATGCCCTTGCTCATATTTCCAGCCATTGTACTCCCCTAGTAAAATCCCAACCTTGGTGAAACCCAACTACTGCCTAATCTGAGCATCTGAATGCAGTTAGAGAAAAGCACACAAACATGCTGACTGATCTCACCTTAAAGAGTCCATCAACATCAAGTGAGTCTTTAGTCAATTCTCTCTCCGACTCTCCAAGACATCAATTTCAAACTTTCTCATCTCTTGTCAAACCTGTAAAACTCCCTTTCTCCTTCTCGTATTTGGTTCTTCTGGCTCCTTATTTCACTGGGAAATAGACGATATCAAAAGAGAGCTTCCACATGTTTCCAACATCTAAACACCTGCGCATCAGAACACTGATATCTACTCATATACTCTCTGCCTTAACTCTTGAGTTACCGTAGATTAGTGTTTCTCAACCTTTTCTTTTCATTATTGCCCCTTAAAGAGTCTTTTTAGATACCTTTTTCCTAATTGCCTCATGCCATAAGATTACGCACTAAATGTGTACCTGTGCTTTGTACATAAAAAGAGTAGGAGCCAACTTTTGTCCTTATTGAGGATACGTGCAATAGGTGAAATATCCAAGTTGCTGTGTTAGGCTAAACCCTCCCAGTGCACTGGGTCCCATCTCCTTTCACCAACTCTAGAGCGCCATTCTCACTGTTATCTGTTCTCTTTCCTGTACTATCATTTCCCCCTTTCTACTGGTTTATTCCCTTCAATCTATAAAAATATTCTATGTTCCATTTGATTAAAATCTTCCCTTAACTGCATATCTCCCTTCACTGGTCTTTCCTGTTTCTCTATATCCATTCCCCTTTACCAAAGACTCAAAAGACCATGTGTAGGTGTGCTGGCCAGCAGCCAGCATCACCCACCAGACATGTGAGTGAAGATGCCTCCAGACAGCGCTAGCCCCAGCCCCAGCTCTCGGAAGGGCTTTTCGTCACTTTCCTTGGAACCAAAGAGTGGAGGTGCAAGAAAGACCCCTGAAGGCTAGCTATAAGAGAATTCAAACCCATTTTCACTCAGTGGAACTGTTCGGTTGCCCATGTGACCACACTTGGTATATATTTCCTGGTTTTCACCTCAATTGGAAATGTCCACTGTGGCTTGTTGATCTTGGGTTATTTTACCTCTATGGGGACTTCTGTTATTTATGAGAAAAATATCTTCCTAATGTGGTTATTGGGAGATCAAATGAGATAAAGTGAGCTTTAAGAACCTGGCACAATGACAGGAGACAATAAACGCTCCCCCAACCTCCTTGATGCTACCTCTCGTATTCCCAGTAGAATTGGAATTTCATTGAGAAAAGGAACCCTACCTGCCATTCCTTTATATTCTTCATAGCCCATAGGACACTATTTTGTTTGTAATGTTTAATAAATGCTTTTTTAAAAAAATACCCCTGAATTGGACCAGAGGATAAAAAATTTCCAAAGCAAAAATAATTAAGAGCCTTGTTAGTTGAAGGCCCTTGGTGTAGGGCTCTTTAAAAAATTGAATTAATTATAATTGTGCCAATGAGGGACACTAACGTTGATACACTTTGAATTCTTTGGTGATGCCTCTTCTTCTGAATAAGAAATTTATTAAATATGTATAATATATGAAATATTATTGGTTTCTTTATGCACCAATTATGTGATTTAACACTTAATGCCTTGAAGTGAGGAACCAAGCATTGTGAAACATTTTGTAGCCTCAGAGATTGGAGTAATCTCTTGTACATAGGAGGGTCACACATATATTTGTTAAATAATAAAAAGAAAATAATCTTAAACATTACTATTATTACAAGTTGATACCAAATTTGAAAATTTTAATTAAAAGAGAAACACATTTACTTCTAACACGAAGACTAAAAAGTAGTATTTCACAAATTCCTTTTCATTTTGTACATTTTTCAATAAGTTTTTGTGTTTGTTTTGTGTTGAGAGGGTCAAACATTCAGTGAATGTTTGATCCGCTGATGTTTTTTTAATCCTTCCCCTTCAAGCAGAGGAACTTTTCCTTAGCGTGGCTTTCAAAGCCGTTAACAATGTGGCTCTTCTTTATTGGTTCAGCTTCATTTCTTTCCACAATTCCTCATGCCCCTCCCCTCTCTTTCCTTTCCTTTCTCCCTCCCTTTCATACAAACACGCTCCTCTCACATCTGGAACTTTGCTCATGTGTTTGCCTTTGCTCTCTTGGCTCTTTTCCTGGCTAACTCCCAGCAGTACCGCCCTGCCTACAGTGGCCTTCCCTGACCACCAAGACTGGGTGAGTTGCACCTCCTACAGCTGTCTCCTCTAACAGAATAGAAGATCCTAGAGGGCAAGGACTGTGTCCTAATTCTTGTCCTCACAGTACAGTGCATAGTCCCTAGCAGATAAGACTCTCCAAGAACATGGCTCCTTGGCATCTTTTTTTTTTTTTTTTGAAACAGTCTCACTCTATTGCTCAGGCTGAAGTGCAGTGGTGTGATCTTGGCTTACTGCAACCTCTGCCTCCTGGGTTCAAGCAATTCTCGTGCCTTAGCCTCCCGAGTAGCTGGGATTAGAGTGGGCCACCTTATCTGGCTAATTTCTGTATTTTTAGTAGAGACAAGGTTTCACTATGTTAGCCAGGCTTGTCTCAAACTCCTAACCTCAAGTGATTCTCCCACCTTAGCCTCCCAAAGTGCTGGGATTACAGGTGTGAGTCACCGCACCCAGCCTTCCTTGGCATCTTTTAATAGGTCACAAAATGTCATTGGACATACAGTTGTTTCATTAGTTCAGTGAAATATTTTCTATATTGGTAATAATTACAATAACAGGAACGCTGAATCTTTGCCAGGCAAACTTTAGGCCTTCAGTAACCATTAATAATCAATAATAAAAAGCCTAGAAGAACCTTGTAAATTACTGGAGAGCCTACTGAGAGACAAGAGCATCAGAGGGGTGGAGGAATTTTTGAAAGAAAGTTATGATTTAAAAAGTAGTAGAGAAATATATGTGAATGTTTACAGCAGCATTATTCATAAGAGACAAAAATGGAAACAAGCAAATGCCCAATATGGTATATCCATATCATAGAATATTATTCAGCTATAAGAAGAAATGAAATACTGATACGTACTATAACATAGCTGGACCTTGAAAACATGCTTAGTGAATGAAGCCAGGTCACAAGAAAACCACATACTATATGATTCCATTTATATGAAACATTCAGAATACGCAAATCTATAAAGACAAAAAAGTAGATTAGTAGTTGGCTAGGGTCAACAGTGGGGGAGAGAAGAATGAGGAGTGAATGCTACCAGGATGGGGTCTATTTTTGAAGTGATGAAAATATTCTAAAATTAGATTGTGGTGATGGTTGCACAGCTCTGTGTATACTAAAAGCCACTGAACTGTACAGTTTAACTGGTTGAATTTTATGGTATATGAGTTATATCTCAATAAAACTAATTTTTTTTTTTTTGAGACAGAGTCTCACTCTTGTCGCCCAGGCTGGAGTGCCGTGGTGCGATCTTGGCTCATTGCAACCTCTGCCTCCCAAGTTCAAGTGATTCTCCTGCCTCAGCCTCCAGAGTAGCTGGGACTACAGGTGCTCACCACCATGACTGGCTAATTTTTCTATTTTTAGTAGAGACAGAGTTTCATCATGTTGACCAGGCTGGCCTTGAACTCCAGACCTCAGGTGATCCACTCACCTTGGCCTCCTAAATTGCTGGAATTACAGGTGTGAGCCATCGCACCCAGCCAATAAAGCTGATTTTTAAAACTAGTATGGAACATTTGTTGCAAAGTTAAATATCAAGAGGCTGTGAAAAAAATAATTTTCTACATGACCTTTGCTGATATAGTTCTACTTTCTGCTCCTTGGTAAGTGAAAAGCCAAATCTCTAAAATCTGGGCCTTTGAAACCCTGTGCACACAGGCCAGAAAGCCCCCCACTCAGTGTTGACCAGCCAAGTGGGTGAGAAGTCGCAATTATAGGATGCTAAAGATGACAGCAAAGCTGTTGCTGTGTGATGAACTGAAGGAAGAGAGCTGTAAATGAGGTGAGTGAAACGATTATTCAAAGGACATAGCATAATTAAGGGAAACAGCAAAATTACGTTTATAGTGTAAAACGTAAACATACACCTGGAAACTGACAGCTTGTAGAAAACGCAACTGTTTTTGTTGTAGACATCTCTCTGGCTAGCCGTCAGATCTGGAAAGCATTCATTTCTGGCGTCAATATAGTTGGGTGTAGTTGGAAGGAATCTGGTCTAGGTCTTGGGACACCCAGGTTCCAGTTCTGGCTCTCTCATTTATTCACCGTTCAACAAACAACTATTAAGCCTACTGTGTGCTAGGCACTGCAGCTAGCCCTGGTGACTCAAAGTTCAAAGACACACTTGTTCCTACCTCAAGGATCATAATGTTCAGAGAAAGACAATTCAAAATACAGTAAGTGCGTGCTGTGGCAAGGAGCAAGGTACATCTTCCATCTTGAGGCATGAAGAAAGAAGGAGTAGGTGTGAGGGAAAGGCTTGCCACAACTTGAAGTTGTATTGTTCCTTGTTAACTCTTTTTTTAAATATAGTTTTTGTAGAGACAGGGTCCCACTATATTACCTAGGCTGTTCTTGAACTCCTGGCCTCAAGTGATCCTTCCAGGCCTCCCAAAGCTCTGGGATTACAGGCATGACCAGCGGCCACCGGCAGCCACCTTGTTAACTCTGCTGTCCCACAAGCACGTCAGCTCCTTGAGGAAAAGGAAGCTTTTAAAATTACATTCATTTTTTATAAACAGCTTTATTAAGACATCACTCACACAGCACACAATTCACTCATTTAATGTATATGATTCAATGGTTTTTAGTATGTTCACAGAACTATATAATCATCACTGCAATCTAATTTTACAGCATTTTCATTACCACAGAAAGAATCCCTGTACCCATTAGCTGTCACTCCCCTTCCCACCCCATCTCCACTCCCAGACCTTGCCAAACACAAATCCACTTTCTATCTTTATAGATTTGCTTATTCTAGATGTTACATATAATGGAATCACACAGTATGTGACCTTTGTGACCGGCTTCTTTCACTTAGCCTAATGGTTCAAGTTTCAATATTCATCCATAAAGCAGTATATCTCAAAACTTCATTAATTTCATGGCCGAATAATATTCCATTGTATAGATACGCCACTGTTTATCATTCGTCAGTTGGTAGGCATTTGAGATATTTCTACTTCATGGTCTTATGAATGCCATGAACATTTGTGTAAACGTTTTTGGGTGGACATATGTTGCTATTTCCCTTGGGTATATACCTAGAAGTGGAATTGCTGGATCATGTGGTTACTCTGTCTAATCTTTGGAGGTGTTAATACTACCAGATTGCTTTTCAGAATGACTGCACCATTTTACATTCTTGCCAGCAACAGATGAAGACTCCAATTTCTCCACATCCTTAGGAATACTGGTTATTTTCTGTCTTTTTGATCGTAGCCATCTTAGTGGGTATGAAGTGGTCACTTTATTCATTTTCGTATCCCTGGTGCCTCGAAGACAACATGGCACAGGTAGATGCACAATTTATTTGTTGAGCAATTTTGAGAACATGGTGGACATTCGTCATTTAGGGGCTCCCCAGAACCTGGCCCCTTTTATTTTGTTTAGATAATTATCTGAGGGTTACTGGAGAGAAGCAGATCCCCAATATAATATAGAAGACTACCAAAATGTTAGCTCCTTACTTTCTCAACCCTGCCTGCAAGTAGAGCATGCAACATAGGCTAAGCTTGGTTGACCTAATGGATCTGCCCCGGGCTTCAAAGACAGGGCTCTAGTAATGCAAAATATGGGTGGTGGAGAAACAATTCTGGTGGCAGTAACAGGCACTGCAGTGACATCTGGTTGCCAGGAACAACAGTGCTGATAGTGAGAGTGGTGGGTAGCGAATGGTGGGTAATGCCCAGTGACACTGACTTGGAAGTGAAGGCCATGGCATTCTGTGTTGAATGGTGGTGGCAGTGATGGTTGCCTTCCTCCCCCAGTATGTGGTCCTGTGTCTTGGCTGTCTTCCTGGCTGCTGCCTAGCCTTCCTTGTTTCTTCTGCTTATTGTCTGAGCCTGTTTCTGCAGCCTTCCCAGCAATTGTGTCAGCCACCCAATGTCCTTTCACCAAATTCTCTTTCTCCTTAAGTCAGCCAACATCAATTTCTTCTGTTGCTTCCAACTAAGAACCCTGACTGTTACAATAAACACTGAATGGCTGTGTGTGTGTGTGTGTGTGTGTGTGTGTGTATTTGTATGTATGAATAGAGAGATCAATGAATGAATGAGGGTACTGAAGCTCTATACAGAGCTTCGAAGGGTGAGCAGAGGTTGGTCAGGCACCATAGGGCAAATGCTTTCTAGCAGAACAAAGAGCACAGCATAGGCACTGGGGAATGAGAGAACATGGTGATTAGGGAAACTGTCAGGAGTTCAGTCTGGCTGGGGAAAAGGAAGCAAGACGGGGAGTGTTGAGATGTGATGCTACAGAGACTGGCCTGGGATGGATCATTAAGGATCTTTTAGGTTTTGCTAAACAGTCTGGATTTTATCCTGAAAAAAAAAAAAATAAACAGGAAGGACACTATCAGTCAAGGTAGTGATATTAGATTTACATTTAGAAAATATGCTATTAAAAAAATTCTGGCAGCAGGAAGGAGGATGAAGTGGAAGGAAGCAAGAGTAGAGACAAGAAGACCAGCTGAGGAGCTAAAGCAATACTTCCAATGAAAGACAGTGAAGTCTGAACCGAGGCAGTGAGCTTGGAGAGGAGGCATTGGATCTGAGATACATTAAAAAGGTAGAACCAATGGAAATTTTGTCTTTGATATACAGGAATTAAGAAAGAAGGAAGACCATGGATGACTCCAAGGTTTCTGTTTAAGTAGATCCGACAGGTGGTGGTGTCATTTATGCAGGCATTTATTCAACAGAAATTTAATTAGCACATAGTGTGGTAGGTGCTGTGTATAATGAAATGGATAAAATAAACCTGGTTCTACCTTTGCTGTAGTAATGATTACCCTATGTCAGCCTTAATTTACATGTCTTCTCAGATTTTCTGGGCCTTATCATCTCTGGGACCCTTGACTTCTTCTGTTTCAGCTGCTACCACTAGAGACTTAGTTAAGTCCCTTGTGGTTTAACTGCCTGAAGCCAACCAGCCACATACCCACAGTTTCCTCCTACCACTTCTGAACTCCAGGGCATGGGACCTGACTTTCTGAGTGACTGTTAAAGAAAATGGATAACCCAACTGGGAAGTGAGAAAATGTTAACTCCCTGAGGGAAAAGCTACGACCAACAGGAGACAGGAGACACAAGGATAAAATTCCTTCCTTCTTCACATTGTTTCGTGGTGTGATTTCTTCATACTGCCTGTCTGGAGATGTCCTGTATGGCCAAGTGGCTGCACCTGCCCAAGAGACAGGCTGTATTTCTTTAAGGCTTTTCATGGAGTAGTGTTTAGCACAGTAATGCATTGCTGTAGCTTGTTCCCCATTTTTTCTTGTCTTTTTCCTCATACTGTTGCCCTGGGATTATACCTTCTAAAAAAAAGCATCAATACTTAATCCTTGCATTAGGGTTTGTTTTCTAGGGAACTGGGCTAAGACGTACCCAGATAGGAAAACAGAAGGAGGTGATCAGTTCCATTTGGATATGCTGAGTTTGAGTGAACTTCAGTGAAAATTATTCATCCATTCAAAAACATTATATTGAGTGCCTCCATATATGCTTGAATTAGGGATACTATGGTGAACAAAACAGACATATTTCCTGCTCTTTTAGAGCTTACATTAAGTGTTAAGGGTTGACAAGTAATAATTCAGTACAGAATAAGTAGACGTGATGATTCTACAAAATGATAAAAGTTTTTAAAGAAAAAATTTTAAAGGTGATGTGGTAGAGTGTGACATGTGTATGTTGGGAGGGACATGTGTATGTATGACCACCCTAGACAGGGTGTTCAAGGGAACAGAGAGTAAGTGGAGGAAAAAGCTTCTCCAGAGGGATAGGCAAGGCTTTTGAAGAAAGTGGCTGGAAGGGTCGGTCTGGAGATGGATACATCTGTCCATCACTGGGGGTTCAAGCGTGGGTAGGAAATTTGCCTCTATTTTCACCACGAAACAGCTGGTGAGGACATATGCATACAAAGTAATGGGAACTTGGAGTTTTGTAGAGCAGCAAAGGTTCAGAAGTGTTGTTTTGCAGCATGGGTGTGCATGCAGACCAGGAACAGGAAGAAGAGTCAGTGGGCAGTGCCAGAGCAGAAAAGGCGGATACTACCTGCACAATCCATGGCACTAAGTGGTCACAGGACTTTGGAGAAGCCTGGGCCTCAGTTTCCTCAACTGCAAAATAAGAGCACTGAATCAGGCTCCATGATTTTACAAAGGCAAAGAGGAGTTGATATGAAACTACTATATAGCTATGTAATTTTTCCTTGAAACTCACCAGTGAAGTCTTTAGGACCCAGTAGTAATTGGCTCTCTCCCACCATTAATTACATTCTGGCCACTTGTCAGCTAACACAATTGTCAGACTCCTTCAGTAAAATGTCTGTTTCATAGCAAGGACCATTTACAGTAAGGACAAACAATTGGGACTCATTAAATCAATAATTAGGACACTGCTTATGCATCTATTGTCTACTCTAGTCAGCTATGTTAAGTAAGCTCTTCAGTCTTCATCAGAGCAATTATGCTAATAAGCTTGAAATTTTCCAAGAGTACTATACCTTCATACACTTATCCTGCCTAGCAGCAGCCTGGCTCAGTCAATATTGTCACCCACAGACAATTATAATGAAAGCATAAGGCCCAATTGTTTGCATATGACTACCAAATAATCTCTCCTCACAACAGAACTTCAAACAATTTGTATATTGTTCTTTCAGGGTTTAGACACTGGCCTCTGTTATTCTTTTCTCAAAATATGTAGATCTCAGATATTTAAATGCCTTTATGGGAGAGCTCATTGCATTGGAATTGTATTGTAATTTTCCAAGTAATATTTGAACAGTCACTGGGTTATCCAATGAGCTATTCATCTAATCATTACTTATCCATTTAAGTGTAGAGATAAGAAATATAATAGATATTGATAGAGAATGATGAGAAGTATAATTTGTTTTGCCATATATTTTTGTCTTTATCCGAGCCAACTTCTCTTTTAATCTCTTTCTCTCTTTAATTATAAAAAATCCTGTCTTATTTTTTTCGAGTGACTTTGGCCAAAGAGTGAGAATTTTCCACTATGATCAACCAATGCTTCTGTGGTAGCTGCATGACAGACACCTGACGAACGCTTGTTAAATTTGAAGTTTTTTTCTCATATATGCCTTATTCCTGTCTCCTGCATTTCCTATCAGATGTGAAATACTTTTTCTTTTTAGCAAAAACTAACGTGAATAAGGATTGTGTGTTGGGGGGGGCGCATATGTTCAAATCTGCAACATAAATTCATTTGGAACCTGAAATTTCATTGTATCAATATAAATATCTAGCTGATATTGGATTTCTTCCTTATTATTTACAATAAAAGTAAGCCCACGCATTTGTTCTTTAAAATTTTTACTTATCTCATTTTAATCAGGGTCCTCGCAGTTGCAAATAACTGGATCTTTCCTTAAGATGTAGTAATGCTCACTGCAATTTAATCCCACTAGGATGAAAAGAGACCCAACAGCTGTATGGAGGGCCACTATAAATCGGAAGAATGGGCGCAAAGCTGTGTAGAATGTTTGCAGACCTGTGACATGTTTTTCTTTTATACAAATGCTGTATTTCATCTTTCTTCAATTACTTAGTATTTTGGTAAGGGTAGGGGAAGACAAGTGAAAATAAGTTGTCCTTGTCCTTCAGGAACTTACAATCTAGATGGGGAGACAATATATACACACAGGAGAAGCTAAAAAAAAAAAACTGCTCAAGACTAAATGAATGGATCAAGATATTAATCAAAATAAAGTAATGGTATGTATATGATTGTAAGTATAAGAGAGAAAATTCATATGTGAATGGTATAGCTTTGGGCTAGGGAAGCCAGAAAGGGCTTTAAAGATTTACCAGGGAAGGGAGAATATGAGTTGTTTTTTTGAAAGATCATGACTGTGTGTGTGTGGTGTGTGTGTGTGTCTGTGTGTGTCTTTGTATGTATGGATAGAGAGTTCAATGAATGAATGAGGGTACTGAAGCTCTATACAGAGCTTCCAAGGATGAGCAGAGGTTGGTAAGGCACCATAGGTCAAGTGCTTTCTAGCAGAACAAAGAGCACAGCATAGGCACTGGGGAATGAGAGAGCATGGTGATTAGGGAAACTGTCAAGAGTTCACTCTGGCTGGGGAAAAGGGAGCAAGGTAGGGAGTGTTGAGATGTGACACTACAGAGACTGGCCTGGGATGGATCATTAAGGATCTTTTAGGTTACGCGAAACAGTCTCGATTTTATCCTGGAAAAAAAAAAAAAAAAACTGGAAGAAGGACACTATCAATCAAGGTAGTGATATCAGATTTACATTTAGAAAATATGCTATTAAAAAAATTCTGGCAGCAGGAAGGAGGATGAATTGGAAGGGAGCAAGAGTGGAGACAAGACGACCAGCTGAGGAGCTAAAGCAATACTTCCAATGAAAGACAATGAAGTCTGAACTAAGGCAGTGAGTTTTTTCAAAAAAATCAAACTACAGAAGAAATAATGATGAAATTTAAGTTTTCCACTTATGACCCTCAGGCTCTTTCCAGAAGCATCCACCATTATCATTTTTCTTACATGTCTTTCCAGTGCACTTAACTACTTTTGAACTGGATTCTGAATTGATTTAGACGTAACTGATTTTGCAGTGTCATGTTTAATGAAGGGTTAAACTTGGTCTCTATCCATATAAAAATAAGACTCATTCAATCTAATTTATACAATAGGGACCTACTGATAGATCTTGAGGTACCCTAGTGGGTTTCCAAGCTGTTGCCATGGCAATCCCTGCTCTATGTGCCTTCAGTTTCTGTCTTGACCCACTTTGGTTTAGATGCATTTCTAGCAGAGGGGACAGTAGGCATGCTCCCATTTCTAAGCCCCTTGGGGACTGCATTGGTAGCCAGATAGTCCCTCCTCCCTCTTCCTCAATTATAGATCCTGGAAGGCTTCCTAAATGGAAGAGTTATGGATCCCAAGTCTGAGACTTTGGAGAAATGGTCTAACTTAGACCTCAAGCGTACTACCCACTTAATCAATGTAACCTCAAAGTACCTAACTCCCATATTAGGAGCACATTCTGGAATCCCAGCCAGGCCTGCCACCCAAATCCACACTCTGTTCACATAGGAGAAAATACTTGTGTGACCAAGGTAGCTTTTAATATGCTACTTCATATTACAACTGTTGACTTGTATTAGCAGGAAGACAGACCAAAAACCAGAAATAGCCCTCCTACTTGTGAGTTGAACAGCCTTTGCCCTGGACCGTCCTCCCTAGTGGCTCTGGAAAGAGGAAACAAGTAAGAGGAGGTGGGACAGCTCCACCAATTGGCTTCCTGGGTGTCCTTCACAAACTTTTTTATTTTTATTAAGGGGTTAGTACAGCTGCCTCTAAACTAACAATGGAAGAAACCACCCTGGAAGGGAATTTTTGGAGGAAGAATTTCTGCTGGGTAGGTTCGTCTTAGCATAAATGTTCGCACGCAATAGAAAAGAAGTTAATGATCACTGACTTTCCTTGAACTTCAAAGCCCTATGCTATTTACTTTCATATTTATTATTTAATCATCACACAACTATATTTAAGTAGGTATCGTTGCAGGTGAGTTCCATTTGCCAAACATTACAGATCTGGAAGAGTCGTACTCAAAGCTACAACGTGCCTGACTCCTGCGTTTATGCTCTTCATTGCAAACTTCCCGTGAGAAAAGTTCCTCTATGTGTGAGGACAGAGACGGTGGAAAGGACAGAGATTTTGAAAGGACATCTGGAAAACTTGTATGACTCAGGGGATGGCCACATCTCTCTTAAGGTCCATTGGAAGGCACCCTCCTCTGGGACACGTTCATTTCTCAGAAGAAAGAGTATACTTCAAAAACTCTTATTGTTTGGAGTGCTCATTTGGTACTTCCTGATTACTGATTTGTATTGCTAGTGCTTCTTTCCCGCTTATCTGAAGTCCCCAATTAAATCTATAAAGTAAGCCACACATGAGAATGAATTACTGGACAGGCGCCAAAAAAACTGTGTTCTAGTCTTGTCTCTGGCACCTGTGTGAAACCTGTTTCTTTTCAACTTTAGTTCTACGGTACTCCCTGCCTGTGTCACAGTGGGTGCATAGTAAACACCTGATGTGATTAGTTGGGCTCAATATTTTGTCAGCAGAGGCTTGGGTGTTCCTAAGGGTAAAAGCAACAAGGTTTTCCCTGGGTGCAGTTATGCCCTGGGCAGTCGTAAGTTTAGGGACTTGCTGCCTCCTGTAGGGCAGATGTGCAAGTTGGGGCCAATCGCCGCAACAGTAGAGAAAAGGGGAAGGGAAGATAGCCCAGCCATTAAGGGACATCGTGACAGGCGTTTCTTTTAGACTTCACAAAGACCCTTCAGGACATGGATTATTGATATCATTTTTACTGAAGACGGAACCAAGATTTAGGTTAAACACTTATACCTGGTATCCCCTATCCAAGCCCAAAGTGCTCTCCAAAGACCCCACCTCTGGGCTTATTTACATCGCGAACCCGCCCTCGTTCGGCAGCACCAGGGCCCCGCCCGTCCATTTGCATAGGGCGCGCCCAGTCACAGGCCGGGTCCTCGGGCTTCTCCCGAACCCTTTTCTCTCCCAGGCGCGTCCTCCCGGCTGCCTGGGGCCTCCCCGTGGGATGAGCACGTGTCCGCTGCCGGCCTCACGACGGACGGTGGACTAGGCGGCAGGCCCCCACAGGCCCCACCCCACGACGCTGGCGAGGGATCGGGCGGTCGCCGGGAATCGTCTTAATGCGCGGCAGGGCGCGGGCCTCTCCCTCCCCGCCCCCGAGCCCCGGTGGGAGCGCGCCGGAGCCCAACTCAGGCGAAACCGCGGGCGTCCCGCCCCGCCCGGCCGCGCCCCGCCTCGCCTCGCCTCACGCTAGGCTGGGGAGGCGGGACCAATCAGCGAGCGACGTCTCCCTTCCGATTCGAGGCCCCCGACGCGCGGCTCACACCCCGAGCTTCCCGCGTACTGATTGGCTGCGGGCGCCGCCGGTCCGGCCGGGAGGCGGGGCGGGCCGTAGGCAAAGGGAGGTGGGGAGGCGGTGGCCGGCGACTCCCCGCGCCCCGCTCGCCCCCCGGCCCTTCCCGCAGCGCTCGGCCTCGTTCCTTTCCTCCTCCGCTCCCGCCGTCTTCCGTACCCGCCCCGCGCGGCTTTCGGCCGGCGTGCCTCGCGCCCTAACGGGCGGCTGGAGGCGCCAATCAGCGGGCGGCAGGGTGCCAGCCCCGGGGCTGCGCCGGCGAATCGGCGGGGCCCGCGGCCCAGGGTGGCAGGCGGGTCTACCCGCGCGGCCGCGGCGGCGGAGGAGCAGCTCGCCAGCCAGCAGCCCGCCAGCCGCCGGGAGGTGGGTGCGTGGCGCCGCGGCGGCCGGCGGCCGAGGGCGGAGGGCGGAAGCGGAGGTGGGCCGGCGGGGGAGGGCGCGGCCGTGCGGGCGGCCGGTAGGGCTGCGGGCGCGCGCCTGAGGGGAGGAGGGGCAGCGCGGGCGCGCGCGTCCTCACCCCCTCCTTCCCCGCGGGCGGCGGCCAGGCTCCCTCCGCTCCGCTCCCCTCCTCTCCCCTCCCCTCCCCTCCCCTCCCCTCCCGCGCGCCGGGGCCGCCGGCCGGGCCCGGGCCTGGGGCGGGGCGGGAAGACGGCGGCCGGGAGTGTTTTCAGTTCCGCCTCCAATCGCCCATTCCCCTCTTCCCCTCCCAGCCCCCTCCATCCCATCGGAAGAGGAAGGAACAAAAGGTCCCGGACCCCCCGGATCTGACGGGGCGGGACCTGGCGCCACCTTGCAGGTAAAGCCTGGGCGCCCGCGGGCCTCCAGCTAGGGAAGTGTTTGCGTGCGTTCGCGGCCGGGGCGATGGGCCGTGTCACATGGCCGCTGCGGGTGGGGGCTGGGGTGTGGCGAGTTCGGGGGCTGTGGGTGCGCCGGCCCGGGCGTGCGGGTTCGGGGCCGGAGAGCCGGGAAGGGACGGGGCTCGGCTGCACTGCGCTGCCGCCCAGCCTGGCGGGGGCGGGGGCTGCCTGCGTCCCTTCCCCTCGCTGCTCTCACACTCCATAGTTTGTGGTTCTGATTTTTAAAGCCGAAGGGCCAGAGCTCTTGTTTCAGGAGTTGTGGGGAAGCCTTGTTAGGGGCGCGTAATACTTTGCTTCCACTTTTTATTTTGGTCTCGTAACCTTTGTTAACCGTGGTAGTCTCGGGTTTTCCATGGCTTGTGTGTACTCACAAACACGCACACAGCTGATAACTCTGTGATCATCCTTCACTCACTTGTGAAAGTTGTTCTGCGGGTGGAGCCTGTTAGTTTTTATCACACGCCTTTGGAAAGCCCTCGAAGTGATTTCTCGTATTTCAAACTTGGTTTTTAAAATTGCAACTTATTTTGTTCTCCTGGAGGGCTTGGGTCAGGTACTTTTGTCTTTTACTTATCCTTACGATTTCCTTTTGATCCTAAACAGAAAAAGAATGCCTGGGTTGGTTTTGTTATTCCTTCCTCTTGACCCTTTAAAAGCAAAATACCACCAGTGTGTTGTCAACCATACCTTTAAAAAAGAAATCTCCAGGTAAAACGAATTTGCAAGCAGCATTTTCCATCAAAGTCATGTCTTGTTTGTTACAGTTTGGACTATCTTAAATTTGGGTGTGTGAAACTTTTAAAACGACATGTGTAAAATAATTGTTAATAAATAGCTTGGAGTAATTACATCTTTTTAGAAATGGTCTTTGAAATGTGATTTAATTTCCAAAATTCTTTTTCTCTCTTCTGACTTCATTTGAATTGAACCTGATAGTTTAGTATGAATGAATCGCTGATAGGATGTTTTCCTTGAGCCTAGTAATAAATTTGCTCTTATTATGCTGAAAACTTGCTATTGTACTTTAACACCCTTTAAAAAAGTTTCCATCTTACAGAGAAGTTAGTCAAATAGTTAATCGGAGTTTCAACAGTTTTAATACATTAATTAGTGAAGCAAATGAAGCAGAGATGGGAGAAATAATTTAAAATGGGCTTCATAAATGTACTATAGTTTGAGAGTTTTTAAAAAATTTGCCTTCGGAAAACCCATACAAGATATTTAAAGAATTTCCTCTGCCAGAGGGTCATTTAGCAAACGTTTATATCAAATTCAAAAGTAATACTTTTATTTTTAAAGTTCCTTAGCCGTTGCCGTAAACTTAGCTGTGGTAGTAAATATAAATGGTTCACATCTTTCGGCATTTCTAAAGAGTGTGCCCACTTTTACTATAAATATTAAACTCTACAGGATTTAATTGAGTTCAAGGCTGTTCACTGGCCAGGTTTAGTTAATATAATGTGATTGGAAACGTTCATTTTGGGGTTTAATAAGAAATTGCTCTTAGAGCTTGGTTTTTATACTTAGCCCACCTTGTAAAGTGCGGCCACAAGCATTGTAGGTGTTCAACAAAAGTTTGTGTTTTCAAGGTTGTAACCTACGTTTACTTAGTCATAAGTGGTCATGTCTCTACACAGTCTGTAAGTTTCATGAAATAATAGTCTTTTAAGAAACTGTGCAGGGTAATTTCCTGTTGTTTGTGGCTTATCAGGCTTGGTATGTGTTTTAACTCTTGTGTAGGAATATTGGGGATGGTTTTGTGTATTTCAACAGAACTTTCCTTTAATAGGAACAAAGGTTGTTTGTATTCTACTTCAAGATGGCCAGAGGTTGTTGTCCCCTTTTCATTTTCACATTGTAAATATTAGAATCATGTTGCTATAATTTTTACTTCATATTTGGGGGAATATATGTGAATGGAAAACTCAGTTTAGCTGTGTAAACTGCTGGCCTATTGAATTTTTACATTTTGGAAATATTGTCAGTTTTAAAAGTCTTCCCTTACCCTTGTTTGGTTTTGATTCTGTTGGTTTTGTGCTTTAGGGCTCCAAAAACCTCGTTTTGTAGCAGCTTTTTTATACAGGTGTTTTTGTAATGCATATAAAAGCTGTATTTAGTGCAGTCTGGCAGATGGAGATTTATTCATATTCTTAGGACAAAGAGTCATTTTTAGAGGGTAGAGGGGGGCATGTCTTTTAGATTCTTAGTCTTTTGATGGGTGTAGAAGAGCCATTTTTAGGCCCTTAGTTTCTGTGAGAGGTAAGATGTTTCTCCCTAAGTATTCCAAAGGTATGTCAGAAAATGTGAAACGTAAGGAATTCACAACCAGTTAAGAGAGGTTATGCATTTATTTATTTTATTTTAGTTTTTTTTTTTTTTGAGACGGAGTTCACTCTTGTTGCCCAGGCTGGAGTGCAATGGCACGATCTCCGCTCACTGCAACCTCCGCCTCCTGGGTTCAAGCGCTTCTCCTGCCTCAGCCTCCTGAGTAGCTGGGATTACAGGCATGCGCCACCATGCCCGGCTAATTTTGTATTTTTAGTAGAGACGGGGTTTCACCATGTTGGTCAGGCTGGTCTCGAACTCCCGACCTCAGGTGATCCGTCCACCTCGGCCTCTCAAAGTGCTGGGATTACAGGCATGAGCCACCGTGCCCGGCCGATGCATTTATTTTCAACAAATACATTTATTCATTTATTCAACAAACAGCTTTTTCTGTGTGTCAGGCTCTGGACTAGGCAATAAAGTCTCTTAACAGCAAACAAGTACACCCCTGTTCCTTAATGCAGTTAGAAAAGTGGAAACTCATGTCCCTTGCCCGATTTTCCAGTGATTAGAGTAAGACAATTGTTAGTGTACAAATCAAGGGCACATGCATTACTGAGCCATTCCTAAAGTGAGCTTGCCTTGCTTCCTATCACATGTAGCAGATAGCACTGGGGAAGATGTGAAGTGTTAACTCAATGTCACTGGGAACAGTCTGTGTATTTTGGGGGGACCTTGGCACCAGTTTTGCACAGTCTATACAAACTGAAGATAGGCCAGTCTTTCAGAAACGTGTTTATTGCTGAACAGATGTACACTTGTAGAGCTAAGCTTCATCTGACCTTAATTTGATCACTTATTGCCCTTTAATTACAGAAACTGGTTAAGGAAAGAAAGCAGAGTTGAATAACTCAGTGAAAGGATCAGTAATAAAGTGTAAAAACAATTAGTTAAACCGAGACCCAGGATTGGACAGCAATCTCATGTAGTGGAAAGGCCTTGGGTTTTGGAATCAGAGAGCCCTAGCCTAATATTTTGTTTCTCAGTTACAGTATTGGGCAATTTACTACCAATCCCTGACCCTTGGTTTTCTGACAGAAAATGGAAGTAATAACCCCTTCCTCTTATTCAGTGATCACAATTAAAGTACCTAGAACATTGCCTGAGACATAAGGGTCCTCCCAAATGATTTCTTCCTCTCTTGTAGTTGTGGGTTTGTTACTTGGGCTCTAATCCAAATGATTTGCCTACACTGTTATTATTGACCTATTGTAAAATGTATTTGAGAAGCAGACAATGAACAACAAAGGCCTGG
Organism: Hylobates moloch; assembly: GCF_009828535.3. Taxonomy (NCBI): domain Eukaryota; kingdom Metazoa; phylum Chordata; class Mammalia; order Primates; family Hylobatidae; genus Hylobates; species Hylobates moloch. The sequence goes on from NW_026652280.1 coordinate 31,638,315, forward strand.
GATAGCCAAATTGTCCCAGTCCACAGCTTAAAGCTTAGGAGAGCCTTGGAGACCCTTAATAAGAATGTATTGGCATTTATTTAAAGTGTCTCTAACAAGCAAAATTATCTGGCTTCTAAACCTGCGCTAGATTAGAAACAAGTAGATTATGGGTACTGTGGGAGGTTTAGAGGGGATGTGGTGGGGGCTGGGGAGTAGGATGTTAGCCTAGTGTCTCTTGTAAGAAAAAACAGATAACAGCCCGGTGAGGATAATAGAGGTAATCTACAAGACACAAAAATAGTCAAAGCCTGACTAGCATGTCTGGGGCCGTTGAGTGCAGGACCAGACCTGAAAGCATAGTAATGAATGTTCATCAATTAGCTTAAATCATGTTTGGGAAAATCTTTTTAAGAGTGCAGTAATCTACATAATATACTTTAGATTGTCACTCAGGATGATTAAGAAATGTTCTTGAAGGGGTTGAAGATTGTGCTATAGCTTATGGCTTATTTCAGGAAAGATCCACAGTACCTGTTATGACCAAGATGTTTTTCATTTGTTTTGCCATTCAGACAGCCATTCAGATTCCAAGCTGAAAGGGTAGCCAGCAGTAAAGAAAGGCTGTTTCATACCCTATGCCACCCCTTTCTTCGGTGTAAGTAATTTTTTGTCAGTCTGCAGGAGTATCATATAAATTTTCACTTGTGCTTTGACAGTAGCGTATGGTTTTCACTGTGCTTTGAGATAGAGTATGCTCGAGATTTCTAGGATAAAGCAAGAGTGGATAGTTGGCCAGTCTCTCTGTTGAGGGTTTCTTGACTCTTATAATGTGACTTCTGCCCAGTATTGTCATTGATAATTTTTTTGATCCCCTTTCTTGTAACCTTACCTCAGGGTTACTTTTTAAACCATCTACACCATCAGATAATTATTGGTGACCTTGTAATATGTAGCCTTGGCTGTTTTTAAAAATCTGGGTTTTTTTTAGCAGTAGTACAAAAGTACTAGCCTTTTTGGTTTAAAAATGCATAGAGGCTTATTGCTTGTCATTGATCAATTTTGATCATTTTTTCAGGTTGGTGTAATTGTGATGTATTCAGTTAGGACATAATTCAATGTTGATTCTAGATTTACATCTCAGAGATAGCTCGCAGCTTCAGTTCAGCAATTTCATGTAGGGAGAATGTAATTTTTCCAAGCCAGGTGGATTTAGACACTGCCTTTAGTTTGTTCAGATAGCCAGAAATATTAGGGTGATTCTGTGTCTTCTGTGCTTGCCTCACATTGTACAGTGTGAGTGGTTCTCCTTGGCTCCGTGGGTTCCTCTTATTTGTAACTGAGGCACATTGATAGGACAGTTACTTGATGTATCTTTAGGTTTGTACTCTTAAGAAAATAGAAATTCTGACGTGATTAATTCTTATCAAAGTTTTTGAATTTATGGTGAAATTGTCACTAGTTATCCTAGGTAACCCTGTCATTTTTCAAAATCTGGTTTTCCATTGGCCTCAAGGGTGTAGAGTAGTGGAAAGCGAGGATAGACTTTAGTTGCTTCTGTTTAGTACACGTGTCTACCTTAATGTAAAAATCTGCATTTCCTTGAATAATCTACAGTGTCATACCTTCCCTCATTTTGTGGGGAAGGGGGATGTAGTTTCACATTTAATGTATTCAGTAAGAATAATCTTGGGTGAACCACTGTTATTCCATCTGTTCATTAGTTTGAGTCTCATAAGTCAAAAAAGACTCTTGATCTGAGGAAGTAGCATAGTAAATCTGTGATCTTATAGTTTGCCTATGTTTAAAAGTAAACTACATTTTCATATGCTGCTTCAGCTACTTCCAGAAATTCTGTAAAGACATAATGGTTAAGGTCTTGTAAATATCAAGGAAATGTTCCATCCTCATCATGTCTTTCATTTAAGAATGTGGGGTGGTGAGGCCGGAGGCAGTGGCTCACACCTGTAATCCCAGCACTGGGAGGCCGAGGCGGGCGGATCACGTTGAGGTCAGGAGTTTGAGACCAGCCTGGCCAACATGGTGAAACCTTGTCTCTACTAAAAATGCAAAAATTAGCTGGGTTTGGTGGCGGGTACCTGTAGTCCCAGCTACTCGAGAGGCTGAGGTAGGAGACTTGCTTGAACCGGGGAGGCCGAGGTTGCAGTTAGCCGAGATCCCGCGACTGCCCTCCAGCCTGGGAGACAGAGCGAGACTCTGTCTCAAAAAAAAAAAAAAAAAAAAAGAAAGAAAGAAAATGTGGGGTGGCGAATCTTTTTTGCAGAGTCCCCTATATAAAATCCTCATAAATGATGTAGTGGAAGCTGGGCCCATGAGCCTTCTGCCTTGACTTGAATGAACTATTGAAACTTTTTTGTTGACTAGAGATACTTTATCTGTGGTAGTGAATGCAGATTTTCCTTAGTGAGATCAACTTTTAAAATTCTTTTTTTTTTTTTTTGAGACGGAGTTTTGCTGTTGTTGCCCAGGCTGGAGTGCAGTGGTGTGATCTCGGCTCACTGCAACCTCCACCTCCTAGGTTCAAGCAGTTCTCCTGCCTCAGCCTCCCGAGTAGCTGGGATTACAGGCATGCGCCACCATGCCCGGCTAATTTTGTATTTTTAATAGAGACGGGGTTTCACCATGTTGGTCAGGCTGGTCTCGAACTCCCGACCTCAGGTGATCCGCCCACCTTGGCCTCCCAAAGTGTTGGGATTACATGCGTGAGCCACTGTGCCCGGCCTAAAATTCTTAATAGGTAGTTAGGTTGTAGTTCATGTTAGCTGATCAATTAAACTTTTTTTTAAAAAATGTTTTAGTTATCAGGAGGGTCCAGCTTTGGCCTGAGGTTGTACATTGGCCATTTCTGCTCGAAACCAGTAGTAGTCAGACTTAAAACATGCGCACACCTGCACACACAGCAGCAATTAGAAAGCCTTTAGAGAGAAATATGCAGGATTTCAAAATGTAAAACAGATAAAAAAGGAGTAAAGTTGTTTTGTGGAAGGAAGAATAGGCAGTTGTTGAAGTCCTGCCTGATCAGTTTTCCTCTCATCCTCACCACCAGGAAGCCTTTGAAGCACCACTGAAGAACAGTAGGTCTTGGAGAAATTGTTGCTGTAGACCTGCTCTATCTTAACAGGTAGCTGCCAGCCACATGTGGCTATTTAGCACTTGAAATGTGGCTGCTGTGACTGAGAAACTGAATGTTAAATTTTACTTAATCTAAATTTAGATAGCCATGTGCAGCTGATGGCTACTGTATTAGACAGCACAGATACCCAAGGACATTTACATCATTGTATAAAGTTGTGTTGGGTGGCACTACTCTAGACTTTGCTTTAATTGAACTTTTACGGCCTGAGGACCCCACTCACGTGAATTGACGTGGTATTAGTTGCTGCTTCAGAAGAGGGTCAGGATACACTTGGGAATTTGAAGAGCAATTAGAGTACTTGTACTTTATATTTGTGCTGATTTGAGTCTGGGCCTGGGTAGTGTCATAGGTGCTTTTTTTTTTTTTTTTTTAATAATCTGGGAATGATAAACCGATACGTAAGTTACATGTTTACAAGTTGATTATAGAGTTGTGGATTCCACAAAACTCATTATAGGTGATAGGAATATAACTCCTAGGTAAGAAAAAAAAATAGATCGTCTCTTTACACAGCAGTCCCTATTTAATGTGGACTTTTGCTAAAATAATAATTTTCTTGAATTAAATTCAAGCCTGCATTAGGTTTGACAGTCCATAAAGTTGAACATGTGAATGTTTTCTGTTTGTTTTTGTTTAAAAGACATCACCCATCATTCTCCATGGGGACCAACCTAGGTTTCCAGTTGGCAGTGTCTTTCCTTACTAGCTTATGCTTTGGAAAGAACATAGTTATCCTGAGAATTGAAAAATCTGTTTTTAAAAAATTGGCTCTTATGTATTTTAATTTTTTTGAGGTTTTCTATTATCCTGGTTACTAATGAATTATTTATTTGACTAAAGCAGTTGTAAAATTCCAGGTCATTGATGCTGCTGCTTTTTCCTCTGCCTTGTAGTATATTTGAATGTAGATTGCTAAAAATCTCGATCTCCAGGAGTCTCCTCCAGGCACCAGAATCTGAGAACGCTGAAGTCTCTTGTATAAAATGGTGTAGAATTTGTTTTATGAACATTTTGTTGTTATTCTTTAAATCATCTCTAGATTACTTAATATCTAATACAATGTAAATAGTTGTTATTCTATATTGTTTTAGAAATGATGAGAAAAAGGTCTGTACATGTTCAGTACCGTCACAGTTTTTTCCCGAATATTTTTTATCCATGGTTGGTTTAATCCATGTATTTGGAACCCACAGATAAGGAGGATTGACTGTACAGTGATTTTATATTATTTCTAGTGGGACCTTAGATGTTCTAGATGAGGCAGCACCATCATATTTAAAGTATTTTTGTTGAAATAATTAACTGGTTTTCTTTTGAAATAAAAATTCACATAGGTATTTGGGGGAATATTTTGTATTTCCTGCAGTTTGAAGATCTGAAACTTCTCTTCCCTCCATACCTTTTAAAAGTGCAATCTACATTTGCTTTCTACATTTAATCACTATCTGTTCTTGACTTCAACTTTGCAAAAGTATTTTTTAACCATTCTTTTTCACATTTCCCTTCCTACTGGCCTTCCAGATGAACTGCCAAGTTTAGCAGTCTTTTCTCAATGATCATACTTTCTTCAGTGTTTGCTGTTATTGTTTATACTGTCTTTATCTAAATTTCTTAAAATGACACAGACACAAGTTAGGCCCATTCTTCCTACTGTAAACAAATGAAAATGTTGGATAAAATATTAAAGTTTTCTCTTATGTATATAGTTGATCTTAAAGGGAGAGAGAAACTGCCCACATACTAGAAACTTAGAAAAATCAGTCAACTTTAAGGAAAGTGTGGCCTTGGGGGATTTACTAGACATAAGATTCAGTAGTTGGGGCTGAGGTTATAATGCCATTCAGTGCAAGGAGACAGAACTGTGGGAACTGTGTGCTTAAAAAAATTAAAAAATAAAAACCGTTCTGATATTGCAACATCTGGGGCTTCTTGGAGAAAGAAGCCTCACACCTCTCTATGGAGGAACTGGAAAAACAGTAGGCTTTAGATGGATTTTAATATCACAGCAAGGCAAGGCAGGGTACATGAAAACATCTACAGCTGCACGTGGAATAGTGAATTTTTGTATACATAATACGTGACTGCAATCCAAAATTCAGGGATACGCAGTGAAGAGTCTCTTTACTGGTCTGTTCTTTGCCGTACAGTTGCCTTTTCAAAGGCAAGTAGCTTTACTAGGTTTTTGTGTGGTGTTCCAGAGATTTTATGCATCTATGAACAATTTTGTGTGTGTATTACCTTTTAGTACAAGTGGTCACATATGTCACTTAATAGTACATCTTATTTTGTGTCAGTATGTAATGAGTGCCTTTCTTCCTTTTTGGAGGAGTGGGTTGTATAATATTCTTTTGTATGGGTGTCTGTAATTTTTTTTTTTTTTTTTTTTTTTTTTAAACAGTGTCTCACTCTGTCACCCAGGCGGGAGTATAGTGGTGCGATCACAGCTCACTGCAACCTCGACTGCCAGGGGTCAAGTTAATCTCCCACCTCAGCCACCTGAGTAGTTGGGACTGCAGGCACGTGCCTACCATATCCAGCTAATTTTTAAAATTTTTTGTAGAGATGGGGTTTCGCCATGTTGCCTAGGTTTGTCTTGAACTCCTGGGCTCAAGCGATTTGCCTGCCATGGCCCCTCAAAGTTTTGGGATTACAGGCGTAAGCCACTGTGCCTGGCCAGGTGTCTGAATATATCATCAGTCCTCTGTTGAACGTTTGGATATTTCCAGTCTTGTGGTATTAAAAACAATGCTACAACAAATAATTTCGTTTATATAGCATTTTGCTCCTTTGCAGGTATGTCCGTAAGATAGATTTCTAGGAGTAGTTCAAAGAATATCTACATTTGTAATTTATTTTAGAGAATGTACTTTATTCATTTTTTCGAATAACACATGCACATGGTATAAAAGTCAAGGGGAACAAAATAGTAAATACTGAAAAAAGTAAGCCTCCTTTACATCTCTTACCTCCTGCTGCCCAGTTGTGCTTTCCAGAAATGTAATCACTGTTACTAGCTTTTCGTTTATCCTTCTAGAGTTGCTCTGTCCAGTATGATAGCCACTAGCCACACGTGACTACTGAGCTCTTGAAATTGAGATGGACCACAACTGTAAAATACACACCAATTTTCTAACAGTACAAAAACAGAATGTTAAATATTTCAATGGTTTTTAATACCGATTGCTAATTGAAATAGTATTTTGGTTATATTGGGTTAGATTAATAAAATTATTAAATTATGATTTCATCTTGTAATTCCCGCTGTGATGGCATCAGGAAAATGGGATCTTTGGGAGATAATGAGGTCAGGAGAGTAGAGCCCTCATGAATGGGATTAGTGCCTTTATAAAAGAGACCCTTGTTAGCATTTTGTCCTCCATGTGTAGATACCCGAAAAAAGCGGCAGTCTGCAACCCAGGAGAGGGCCTTTCTTGGAACCTAACCATGCTGGTACCCTGATCTCGGACTTGCAGCCTCTGGAACTGTGAGAAATAAATTTCTGTTGTTTATAAGCCACCTAGTCTATAGTACTTTGTTATAGCATCCTGAACTGACTAAGGCACACCAATTTTTACTTTTTTAATGTGGCTGATAGAAAATTTAACAATATGTGGTTGTATCCTGTTCTGTTGGGTAGCACTGGTCTGAAGAAATCCATACATACATAAACATGTACTAATATAAGAATTCCACTTAGGCAAAATTTTTTCCTTTTGCATTGTAATCTTTGGAATCAGAAATCTGCTGAGATGTTGGTAAAGAGTGGTACAAAGCTGTTCTTTATGGCCCCATCAGTCACCCTCATCCATTTATCATTATGGCTCTAATCAGTGAAGGTTATGCTTCCATTGACTTTTACAGTGTTCACTTTGGAGAGAAGGCTGCCATTGTTTTGACTTCGTCTTTTTTAACTTGCTCCGATTTGCACTGGTTGCCTATACACCTAGTACGCAGCAGTCATCCTGAGATTCCCCCTCACTAGCATATTAGGGATTGCCTTCATTTTTTCTTCTTTGTTAGATCTCCTGTTTTTTCTTTGTGTGTGTGTGTGTATGTGTGTGTATATTTTTTTTGAGGTAAGGTCACACTCTTGTCTAGTTGGAGTGTAGTAGGGTGATCATGGCTCACTGCAGCCTTGCACTCCTGGGTTCAAGTGTAGATCGTATTCCTTTTTGTTTTACTAGTATCTCCTTTCGATGAGACATATTCTTCAGGACCTTCCTGGAGAGTGTGTTGGGGGTGGGGCGGTAAATACTTGGAGATGTTGCATGTCTGAAAATGCCTTTGTTCTGGGTAACATAAGTCTAGGTTGGAAATTTTTTTTTTTAAAATTATGAAGCCCAGAATTACGAAGCCATTGCTCTCTTGACTTTATTTACAGTGTACTGTTGACAAAACGAAAGCCATTTTGATTGTTTTCTATATAACCTATTTTTTTTTCCTCCTTGGAAACTTTAGGCCCTTTCTTTGTCCTTGGCATGCTGGTTTTGCTACCATGGGCCTTCATGTAGGTTTGTTTTCATCTATTTTACTGGGGTCTTGATGGGCCCTTTCCATCTGGAAACTCCCATCTTTCAGTTCAGGGGCCTTTTCTTAATTTATCTGTTTGACTCCCCTACTCTGCATCTCTTTGTTTGGAACTGCTGTTGGGACATTGGACCTCTGGAACCAGCCTTCCAATTTTTTTCACTTTTCTCTACTGTTTCCCATCTTTCTTTTTTACTTTCTGGAAGATTTCTTCTACTTTATCTTCTAGCACTTCTATTTTTCCCCCCCCCCCCCCCCCCGTTTCTGCTGTCATGAGCTATCAAGCTATGCAAGAGCTGTTAAGTTCTCTGAATGCTGCCTTTGAGAGCATGCTGCTCTTTCTTCAGGGTTGCTCAGTCTTATTTCTCTGGCCATGTTGATGTTTCAAAAATGTTTTCTTTCTCTGTATAGTCTTTTCTTGAAGCTGAATTTTTCTGGTTTTGTTTGACGTTTTTCCTCAGCTAATCAAAGTAATTCTTAAGAAGTGGGGATCTAAAAAGCTGATCAAAAACTGAACATGTGGGTGAAACTTGTCTCCTTTCAGTTTCACTGGAGAGGGATCTGAGCAGGCAGGCTGTTTGTTGGTAAACTCCCAATATTAGCATCTATATGCCTTTCTTCCTGGGTTGGTCAGGTACCCTAGTGAAGTCTTTTGATCTGAATAACTGGGCGGAGGTCTGGCTGCTAGTATTTGGGAGCCAGAACCCAGTGGAGGAAGGGGTTTGGGAGTCGACATTTAACATAGCGTGCTCATGTTCATTCACACCCTCTTTTCTTCCTACTTATACCCAGGCCATCTCCTAGTCCAGGGATGTTGTTTTCCCCTTTGCAGAAAGTAAACGTTGAGGCAGAGGATTAGTTATCCAGAGACAGTAGGGGCGGAAATCTAAGAACTGAATTCCTTTCTACGAAGCTCTTAAGTGCTACCTATTATTCCTTCCCCCGCCTGGCCCTCAGTTCCTGCTGTGGCTTGCTGTTGGTTCCTTAACTTTTTGAGGATTCTGTGTTAATCAGTGGTTTTCAGCTTTCCCTACAGCTAGCATAGTTAGTAATTTCTGATCTGTTCAATTACTACTCACCCATTTTCCAGCCATTAAAATTTTGCTTCTGTTTTCTCCTTACCTCTTCTCCCTATCCTCATGAGGTTTCTGGTTTTTAAAAATTCCCTTGGTCAGGCGTGGTGGCTCATGCCTGTAATCCTAGCACTTTGGGAGGCTGAGGCAGGAGCATCGCTTGAGTCCAGGAGTTCAAGCCTGGACAACATAGGGAGAACCCATATCTTAAAAAAAAATTCTTTATTATGGTTTTTAATAGGCTGTTTTCATCTACAATGCAATAATGAGTTAAAGTTTTCCATTAAAAAATGTTTACCAGTAACTCTCCAAAAGAATTGAAATAGAATAACGTATAACTCCAAGTCAGTGGGGATAATGGGTGGAAATAAAGAGAATTTGATCACTCCAGTATAAGGCAGGGAAGAAGAAAAAGCAAAGAAAAATGCATAGGTACTAGAAAACACAAAATAAGATGGTAGAAAATAAGCTGAAATATCTCCATAAACCCAATACATAATCTCAGATTAAACTTGCTGGCTAAAGGAGAACAAAAATTTAAAAAATCCAACCAACTGTGTTTTACAAGTGGAGATACTCCTAAACGTATGATGACACAGTTTAAAAGCAGAGGAATGGAAAAGATACACTAGGTGTAATTTATAAGGTAAAATTGGAAGAATTACAGGGATAAATCAAATCTATAATCGTAGTAGAAAATTTTAATATACCTCTCAGTAATTTATGAAAAGGTAGATTAAAAAAACTACAAGGTTATAAAGGATTGGAAGAGTACAATTAGCAAGCACCCAACAATTACAGAAGATACATTCTGTAAGGAGAATCGCTTGAACCCAGGAGGCAGAGGTTGCAGTGAGCAACCACTGCACTCCAGGCTGGGCGACAGAGCGGGACTCCGTCTCAACAACGACAACAACAAAAATAGTATCTTTGATTTAGTGTGTGTAACTAAGTTGAAAAGAGTGCCAAGATTGATAGAGGAGAAAAAATGTACAAATGTATTGGAAATGAAGGGGTGGTATAACTGCAGACAAACTGAGATTTTTAAAACTGCAAGAATACTGTGAACAGTTTTATTTCTTTAAATTTGGAAACAGGTAGACAATTTCTAGCAAAATAAATTACAAAGTTGGCTTAGTAAGAATTAGAAACTTCACTAGATTATTATTTAAAAACTTAGTCATGTTTAGAAATATACCTTTACCAGGCCGGGCGTGGTGGCTACCAGCGGGCGGATCACTTGAAGTCAGCAGTTTGAGACCAGCCTGGCCAACATGGTGAAACCCCATCTCTATCAAAAATACAAAAATTAGCCAAGCATGGTTGCAGTCGCCTGTAATCCCAGCTAATCAGGTGGCTGAGGCGGAGCCCAAGAGACAGAGGTTGCAGTGAGACAAGATCGTGCCACTGCACTCCAGCCTGGGCGACAGAGTGAGACTGTGTCTCAAAACAAAACAAATAAATAAATATACCTGTACCAATATAAAATTTTAAGTCCTCAAGCAAAACACCAGACTACAAATGAAAACCCCGTATGGACAAGTGCAACCAAACGTGAGGGATTAACTCCAATCTTACACAAAATGTTACAGAAAAATTATTTTGCAAGGCTACTATAATCTTGATACCCCAACCAGACAGTGTGAGAAGGGGATATAGCCTGCATTCTCACCAATGAACATGGCAATAAAAATTGTAGTTTGTAAAATGTTAGCATTTACTCAGAACAAAAATACCATGACTAATTAGGGTTTGTCTCAGGAATGTAGGAATGATTAAGCATTAGAAAACTCGTAAATGAAATTCACCATGTTAACACATTAAAGGAGAAAAGCCATATGATAATTTTCATGGACAATGGGAAAGCATATGATAACATTTAGTACTTGTTCATGACAAAAATTCTTAGAAAACAAATACAAGAGAACTTTCAAAAGGGTGTTAAAAAACACAGAAGAGTACATACGGTATAATTCCATCTATATGAATTTCTGGAACAGGTAAAATTAATACTCAGTAATAGAAGTCAGTAGTTGCCTGACGGGGGAAGGTGGATTGACTGAAAGGGAACATAAGGGAGACATCTGAGATGCTGGAAATGTTGTCTCTTTTGGGATTGTGGTTACATTAGTGTTAACATTTGTTAGAATTATTGATTTCATGCCCACTCACGGTTCGTGACCCTCAGTTTAGAGAAATTGCCGAGTGCAGCATATGGTGAAATGTCTCTTTTAGTGTGTGTGTATATACTAGGTTGCCTGTAAAATGTACTTTTCACTGTGGGATTTTTTTTGGTTAAAAAGTTTGAAAGTTTCTGCCCTAGAAGATCTTTTACATAGTATAAAATGATATATACCAGCCTATTCATAGCAGGTTGTGAGAGAGGAAAATTGGAAACCTAACTAGTCATTCAGAGTGAATGGACAGTGAACTGTGCTAGTCATCAAATGGAATGCCATGTGACAGCTAAAATGAATGAACTAGGATTTAGGATTATGTGTGTATCAGCATGGACTGAACAGTATCAAACTTTCATGTAAATTTATAAAATGTACAGAACTGTATTGTATGGATACAATATGTAGCAAAACTGTTAAATGACCATGGGGGAACATCAGGATAGTGATAATCTCTGAGAAGCAAGAGGGAGGGAAATGGTATCAAAAAGGAATATATGGGGGGCTTTAGCTGTATCCATATCTTATTTCTTATATCTGATCAAGTACTGCAAATGCTAAGATATGACAGCTAGATGGAAAGTACATGAGTGTTGAGTGTAATATTTTTGTATAATTAAAGTCCCCATTTACAATAAAAACCAAGATACCTGGAGAAATAAGTAAATTTGACAAGATGTAAGATTTTTTATGGATAAAATATGCAACTTATCAAAGATAATAATAAATGGAAATACTCATTTGCATAGTAGCAGTACTTGATATCATAAATATGTTCTCCATAAACTAATATAAATTCATTGCACTTCCAATCAAAATCCTATAGGATTTTTGTAGAACATGCTAAACTTAAAGTAACCAGCAATACTACACATCTGAAAAATAAGGAAGGGGGCTTACCCTGGCAAATATCAAGACTAACTAGAAAGCAGTAGTAATTAATATTTTCTTACATTGATGTTCAGTGTGAACAAATAACAGAGTGTGTGTGATCAGACCTTTAGTAGGAATTTGCTATGCAACAGAAGTGGCATTATGACTTAGCGAAAGGTAAACTTTAATACACAGGCTGTCCTTATGAGAGATGGTTAGATCACTATCTCACTTCTTAAAACCAAATTTCTGATCTTTCTTTTAGAAACTTAATATGAAAAGTAAACTAAAGTGTCCATAAGAATATCTGGAGGGGATTCTCTGTATTACGTCAGGATATTTATTTGTGCCTCACATTCCTCATTTGTAAATAATAGTACCTAACTCCAGTTGGTTCTTAGGATTCGGAATTCTTGCTTACTGGACTCTTAGGCTTAAGCTCTCAATAAATGTTTCCTACTATATTTAGAGGCACAGCAAGATTTCTTTGAAAAGAAGCAAGGTTGTGGCATAAAATATTTTTAATTAAAATACAGCTTTGTGTATTCCAAAAGACAACATAAAATGAAAAGTCATTCTAAGGATTTGGAGATTTTTTTGTAGTACATACTTAGTGATAGGGTTTATGTCAGAGTAAAAACAGTAAGAAAAGGACCACATAGTTGAGGACTCTGGAAAGAGTATACACTGTTTAATTAAATGTGCAGAGAATGCTATTTGTCAAACCATAGTATAGAGTTAATAACTTGAAGGCTTTACTGCAAGTTCAGGATAATTAGACCTCTTACCTTATTGAAACTTTCCGGTGAGTAATCTTAGAATCCTAATTTTACTAAGGTATCATTTGGTAAGCTGACTTATTCAGCTGTAAAGATAGTCTTTGTGTTCTTTTGAAATCTGCATTATGTAAGTATCACTTATTGCTGGAATTAGAAATAGTGTCTGAACTTAGATTTCAATTCTTGCAGATGTTGAAAATTTATTTCAGTAGAGAACTTGCTGCCACACCATTGAAGGAAATCTGTATATTCTGTAAATGACTCATTCACGTTCTGATAGCAACTTGATCATAAATCTAGTTTCCTTTTTTGTATTTCATTTGTTTTTAACCTAGAACACATTGTTACCTGTTCCTTGTCAGCCTACATTCAGTCTATTTACACTTCAAAAATATTGGCTAAAAATACTTCAGTTTTTAAAATAAAAGCTTAACTAATTGAGATGTATTATCAGCATTACTTACAACAAAAGCTATTTTATTACATAATTTAAAAATTCTCTGGAGATATTAGACAGATGTCAGCCAACCATGGTTACTGAGACATGCAAAGGTAAGGCTGGTAACTTTAAGTGTTCACTTAGTTCCAAAATGGTTTTAACCCTTCTTCTAAGACATGGGACACTGACATCATGTGGCAATACCAGGTCATGTGGCCATTCAGATGACCCAGAATAGGCCTAAACTTAAGTTAGTTTCATTTCAGTGAAGAAAACATACTGTAAAGGTTTTATAGAAAACTTTTAGATCCCCAGGAATGCAGCTTAACTCATAAGAAACATTTCTTCTAACGAAAGTGTAACAGAGGCTGGGCGTTGTGACTCATGCCTGTAATCCCTGTGCTTTGGGAGGCCGAGGCGGATGGATCATCTGAGGTTGGGAGTTCGAGATCAGCCTGGCCAATATGGTGAAACCCCATCTCTACTAAAAATACAAAAAATTAGCCGGGCGTGTTGGCGCGTGCCTGTAATCCCAGCTACTCCGAAGGCTGAGGCAGGAGAACTGCTTGAACCCGGGAGGCAGAGGTTGCAGTGAGCTGAGGTCACGCCATTGCACTCCAGCCTGGGCAACAAGAGTGAAACTCCGTCTCAAAAAAAAAAGTGTGGCTGGGCGCGGTGGCTCACGCTTGTAATCCCAGCACTTTGGGAGGCCGAGGCGGGCGGATCACCAGGTCAGGAGATCAAGACCACGGTGAAACTCCGTCTCTACTAAAAATGCAAAACATTAGCTGGGCGTGGTGGCGGGCGCCTGTAGTCCCAGCTACTCGGAGAGGCTGAGGCAGGAGAATGGCGTGAACCCGGGAGGCGGAGCTTGCAGTGAGCCGAGATTGCGCCACTGCACTCCAGCCTGGGCGACAGAGCGAGACTCCGTCTCAAAAAAAAAAAAAAAAAAAAGTGTTGCAGAAACTGTTTACTCTCATTCCGCCTAATGCTGGAAATCACTTTTATTTTTGCTGTTTATACAGAAGTTTCATTTTTTATTCTTTTTTTAGGCTAAATTCTTATGAATGGAATAATTGAACGAAAGATATAGACATTTCTAGGGAGATTTCTTCTTATATTTTGCTTTTTCTATCAGTTTTTCCCAAGGAACAGAGATATTACTCATGCTAAGTCAAAAAGAGGTTTTGTTCTGAGGATATAATTGTGGAGCTGGAACAGGCCTGGACAGTCCTCAGAAACCAAGCCTAGAGATTGGCTGCTCTACTTTTCTTCAAGACACCAGTTGTCTCTGCCTAGCTCGGGCTCACACTTTTACTTGTACACTGACTGCTAGCTCCCTTGAGTCTACTATATTTTATGCTGCCTCCTGGCCATGTGATGAACATAGTTACTTACATAAAGGCATGTATAAAACTGACCCTTCGGCCTTCAGGGTTGCTTCTCATTCCTCATTCCAAATAGTGATGAATGTACCATTACATGCCACTCAGTTACATTAGGTAGTCGGTCACATTAGTTGTGTTTCAATCCTTTTCCCTAAACTGCACTTCCAGTAGGTCATTAAAAATGCGAATTGTCACTGAAATAAATGAAGCAATACTCCTATCATTAGCAGTAATTTTTGTCTTCAGCTCTTTAATCTGTACTGGCCTTATTTTCCCCTCATCTTCTGCCACAGTGCTTCCTGTGCACCATATTTTAGTGGTAACCTAAATTTTTCGTCTCTCCTAAAACGTTTCCTGTCTTTAGAAAACATGCTGAACTTTCTGCCTGGTGTACTCTCTCAATACTTGCGCTCTGGTGTCAACTTTAGTGACACCTTTCCCTTCCAAAGGTTGAATTAATCCTGTTCTCTGTGCTAGGATAAGACTGTGTCGCATGATATTATGGTGTCTGTAGTTGGCTCCTCTAGCGCATACTTTGTGGCACAGAGTAGGAATCCAACAGGGACCAAAGGTAGCCAAGTACACTTTTTGCTGCCTGATAGTCCCAGGTTATTAGTTGGTAGATTATTACATGTGTTTGATGGAGTTTTGTGCATTTGCTTTATTTTATCAAGTTACATACTACTGTGCTTATTTACGTGTCATATTATAGGTCTACCACTATAGACGGTTTAACCAGGCTACTGTTAAGTTCACTGTTGCTCTTTTATTTGCATTACAGTTCCCTAATTCTACGCAAACCTCACTTTCCCACCATTTCTACTATATTGCTGAAGAAAGTTACATAATCCTATTATTGACTCCTTTCAAATTTTTAGTGTTTGAACCCTAGTTGGATTCCCAAGGTTGCCAATGCAGTATTGGTATGTGGCATTCCATACATCCCTAAAAAGTGTTGACATAGCCAAATTTATGAAATTTATGAAATTTGGCATGCTGTGTTGCCTCTTCCTGGAGGGAGGCCTTTGGGGCCAGTCTCCTGAATTGAGCTTGAGGACGCATTGATTTTTTTTCTGTTTTGAGGGGCGTGAGTATGATTATATTAGGTTATGACCATTCTTTTCTTTTCTTTCTTTCTTTCTTTTTTTTTTTTTTCAGACGGAGTCTCGCTCTGTTGCCCAGGCTAGAGTGTAGTGGTGTGCTTTTGGCTCACTGCAACCTCTGCCTCCCAGGTTCAAGTGATTCTCCTGCCTCAGCCTCCTGAGTAGTTGGGACTACAGGCACTCGCCACCACGCCCAGCTAATTTTTGTATTTTTAGTAGAGATGGAGTTTCACCATGTTGGTCAGGCTGGTTCTCAAACGCCTGACCTCGTGATCCACCCGCCTCTGCCTCTCAAAGTGCTGGGATTACAGGTGTGATCTACCACGCCTGGCAGTTATGGCCATTATTTTCTAGCAAATTATACCAAGGGCTGAATATCTTCAGTTTGAGGACCTTTTTTGAGAACATTCTTTTGATAATTTAAAGTTCTTTTTTGAGCTTTTGCTTAATGTTTCTTTTTTAGTAAATATACAATTGACCCTTGAACAATGGGGTGGTTAGGATGCTGTCCTCCTGCACAGTGAAGAATCTGTGTATAACTTTTGACTCTCCTAAAACTTATGACCTACTGTTAACTGGAAGCCTTACCAATACATAAACAGTTGATTAACCCATATTTTGCATGTCACATGCATGATAAACTGTATTCTTTAAGCTAGAGAAAAGAAACTTACTAAGAAAATCATAAGGAAGAGAAAATATATATACTATTCACTAAGTGGAAGTGGATCTTCATGAAGGTCTTCATCCTCATTGTCTTCACTCTGAGTAGGCTGAGGAGTCATGCTGTCTCACAGGTGGAAGAGGCAGACTGGGAGTCAGGCACATTCAGTGTAACTTTATGAAAATAAGCAATTTTTGCCTGACTTTGCATTTTCATTTCTCCGAAAATGTTTCTGTGTGGTACCAGTCCTCCTTACGCCTTTTGGTTTAGTTTCAGTGCCCATGTCATAGAAGGATCTGTGTTATAAAGAAGTCAAAAGCAGCCTTGAATAACTAGAACCCTGTATATATATAGCTAGATTGTCCTATGTCAATTTGTTTTCTGGCACTGCTTCTTCTGCATCTTCTTCCTCATCATCTGGAGCTAGTTTAGAAGCACTGATCTCTGTTATGTCGTCTTCTGTTAATTCCTCTGATGTGTGGAGTCTGTTAGCCCTTGAATTTGTACAAAGATCCATCTCTTGAAGCCCTTCACTCCTCTACTTCTTTTTTTTTTTTTTTTTTTGCCATATCCACAATCTCCTATGATTTCCTCGATAGGCTCTGGTGTAAATCCTGTCAAGTCAGGCACATCTGGACACTGTTTTCTCTAGTAGGAATGTATCATTTTGGACTTGATGGCTTTCATGGTTTTTTCTATAACAGCGATGGTATCTTCAATGGATACAATGGTGTAATCCTTCCATACTTTGATGACATTCTATCAGAGTTCTTTTTCGTAGCATTGACAGTCTTTTCCATGGAGTACTGTGTGTAATGAGCCTTAAAGGTCCTTATGACTCCCTGATTTAGAGATGTTATTAATGTGTTCAGGAGCAAGTAGATCACTTTGACACATTTGGTGTTGGAATCATGGGGTTGTGGGTTACCAGCGGCATTGTCCAATGTCAAAAGAATTTTAAAAGGCAGTCTTTTACTGGCAGGGTACTTGACTTCAGGGACAAAGCATTGATGGAACGAATCCAGAGAAAAGGGTTCTGGTTGCCCTGGCCTTTTTGTTGTGGCAGCCGGTGTTTATCTTTTCCCTTCAAGGATTGGAGGTCAGCAGCTTAATAGAGAAGGGCAGTCCTGATCATAAACCTGGCTATATTTGCACAAAACAGTAGAGTTAGCCTGTCCTTTCCTACCTCAAATCTGGTGCTTGTTTCTGTTTTTGCTAATAAATGTCCTTTGTGGCAGTTTTTTCCCCTAGAATAGAGCACTTGGGTCTGCATTAAAAACATGTTAGGCAGATACCCTTTCTCCTCAATGATTTTCTTAATGGCGCCTGGGAACTCATCTACTTTGGTTGACAGAAGCTCCTTTCCTGTTATCTTGACATTTCTTAAGCCAGCCTGTTTCTAAATTCTCAACGATCTTTTACTTTCATTAAATTTTCCAGCTTTAGATCCTTCACCTTAATTTTGCTTTAAGTTGTCATATAATGTCTCCGCTTTTTCTCAAACCATGTAATAGTCTATAGGTATGCCTTTCTTTATAGCAATCCTGTACCTACATAAAACCTGCATTTTCTTTTTTTTTTTTTATTACACTTTAGGGTTTTAGGGTACATGTGCACAATGTGCAGGTTTGTTACATATGTATCCATGTGCCATGTTGATTTCCTGCACCCATTAACTCGTCATTTAGCATTAGGTGTATCTCCTAATGCTGTCCCTCCCCCCTCCCCCCACCCCACAACAGTCCCCGGAGTGTGATGTTCCCCTTCCTGTGTCCATGAGTTCTCATTGTTCAATTCCCACCTATGAGTGAGAACATGCGGTGTTTGGTTTTTTGACCTTGCGATAGTTTACTGAGAATGATGTTTTCCAGTTTCATCCATGTCCTTACAAAGGACACGAACTCATCATTTTTTATGGCTGCATAGTATTCCATGGTGTATATGTGCCACATTTT